>NC_139172.1:1412517-1652025 GCF_965202585.1 Thalia democratica | reverse complement strand
TGCAATTCATTATGTTAATTTTTTAAATGTGGCATATAATGAGTTTAATTTTTCTGTAAACTCATTTAACAAAAATTGTAATGTAGAAAATAATTTGACTTAAATGTCACTATTTACAAAATATTTATTAAAATATATTTACATATTTTTATATAAGGCCATTGTTGAAGGTTTAAAAGCTTTATATAACTTGGTCTTATTTTTAATTATCTAAGAAGTTTGTTCAATTAGTTTTTTCTGATGCATTTAAGAATTCAAATAAATATAAATGTACAGTGAACCAAATAATGGGGTTTAGTATGTGTTTTGTGGGAGGCCACAAGTAATAAGACTAACTTATTTAATATCTGAACTACCCTACAGCCTTTCAAGAAAATTTTTCAAATTTTATCATTCTTATATTTTTAATAAATAAAGAAATCTTACTATGAATTTATTTTATCCTAAGCAAAACTGTATAAAATGATGTTTACTTATACAAAACTGACTATACCCCACAAATTATTTAAAGTCTATTTCAATCTCTTACAGCTCTTAAAATAAGCCAAAAATTATGATTAATGATAACTTATGTAGAAAGTTAAGCTATCAATGCATTATTATATTCAATTAATTTAATAAGTCTTATTTAAGAACATACAGTTATTTGACTAGTTTTAATAACATTTTTAGAAAAAGTTTAATACCAGCTACTTGGGTGTTAAATATAAAACTGGAATTTATATATGTTATTTTAAAATATAAGTGGACATATATTTAATTTAAGATGATTTAAGTTTTCTATGCATTGAAAAAGTGATTTAAAACATTTTTTTACTGATTTTCCTTTTTGTTGAACTCTAATTTTTTTTTGTATTACAAACCAGAAACGTTATATAATTAGATTTACATACACATGTAGATTAGTAAAACAACAAAATTTTATCACAAAAAGAAAATACTTATTTCATTTTTTAATACTTTTTTATTTCTAAAGTACATGTTTGTTTCTATGCAAACTTGTATGTATTTCAATTCTAATGTTATAAGTAGTTTAGCAAATTAAAGAAATTTAAAATCTTAGAACCTTTAAAAAAATATGTTTAAACCAAGGTACAACTGTGTTGAAATACATTGGTAAAAATACATAATATTTAAAAAATATCAATGTATATTTATACAAGCTTATACTACAAGTATGAATCAATAAAATACAGACACTTTTTTGCACATTAAGAAGTTAAATTTAATAAAAAAATAACTATACTTTAATACTTGATAAAATATAAGCCTAATAAGTAACAAAGATATTTTTGGTAATAGTCTTATAAAATTAAAATTGAATTAAATGTGTTTATTTGAACTTCAAGCATTTTGAATTCAACAACTGTGAATTTGAAAGCATTTAAAGAAACTCGTCTTGTTAGCTACGTAAAATAATTACTGCACAAGTCAATATAAAGCTTTTTTTGATAGAAAAACTTAAAATTAATAAATATTTAACTGTTTTAATAATGTTACTTTAGATGCTTGATGTAGACTCCAAATAAACTTTAAATACAATCTGAAACCATGTATTGTTAATCATATCCTTTGCTGGTAATCTAATAGTTTGGTTACGGTAGAATAAATTATACTTTTAAAAACTGTAATAAATAATAATTTTAAAGCTGTTTATACACCTTGAAGATTTATCTAGTATACAGGCAAAAGTTATAAAAGTAGCTAATATTCAGCAGCAACTATCTTATTATTCATATCCAAGTTAAAATCTAAAAAAAAGTTAATTGACATTTATAACTTCTTAATAAAAGTAGGTGTGTTTAATAATTTTTTTTGTTTCTTTTACTAAGTTTAGCAAGTTTTAACTTGGAAATTAAATATATAGTTGCTGTATTGTACAGAGTTTTTCTACCCTATAAAAGAAAATTTAAATAATAACTCTAGAAATCAGTACTAAAACTGTCGGAAGAAGTACAACTAACTTGTTTGTCGGTGTTTGTTTTGTAAATGTAAGCACAGCACTATTTTAAAGATTTTTCTGTACAATCTAAACTTGCTTTTCGACTAAAAAGTTTTTGTTTATGTACCAATCGTTGGTATTTTATAATAGTGCTCATTTTTTATTGTCTCAAAACTTATAAAAAAATGCGATTGTATTACACGAAATGCAAAAGTTTAATAAATTCTTATAACTATAAATATTATTAATTTATTTACAGCAAATAATTAATTTAAATAAGTTATATTTTAAGTAAACATTTTTATAGATTAAATTATCCACAGAACTACCTTGAACCTAATAACTTCTCAAACTGTTTTTCCACTGTACACGTGAAATATTTATATTTTCAATATTGTTTTTTGTAGTATAAAAAAAAGACTTCCATCCGGACTCGAACTCGGATCGCTCGCCCGGTAGTTACTTTATCTGACCAATAATCTATCTAGACTTTTAAACTTGTATCTATCGCTAGAATATATAGCTTACTAAAACTTGTTTCAAGACTTCTCTATAAAAATATACTTATAATTGGACCAAACCCAAGTCTGTTGAATTATGTAACAAGTGTGCTGCAACATGCTTACAATTAAAGATTATATAGTAAGTCAGTTTCTTTTTATGCTAATTTATTCGTTACTTATTGAATAGCATATATTATAATATAGTAATAATTAAAATCTTAAGGTTCTGAGCATTGTTAAAAGGCTTTAGAAAAGAATATTTGTTAACTCCTTGGTTTAATAGTATAGTTGTTGTATATTTTTTGTAGAAAAGAGAATACTGCATCACTACTTAAACTTTAAACTTCTTGCCAAAGCAATCAAATATATTGGTATTGTTTGTTTTTATTAACCCTCATAGCAAATGTCCCATGGAAAAGGTAACTGTTATAATTGCTTTTTCGCACAAAAGTGTTTAAGTGTGTAAACGACACAGACTTTGTACTTTTAAGACATAAATTTTTTTTTGTTATAGAACTAAAACTAATGTCTGCAAATTAAACTTTTTAAGCAACTTTCAGTTTTAATCAACAGCCAACATCTACATACAAAGAGCAAACTAATAACACTTGTTTACTTAATATAATTTGTATATAAACTTGTACAGTTTTGCTGTTTTCATGAACTTGTATTTCCAGACTTTTTTTAGTATCTCGTTTGAATAGAAAAAACAATTTGATAGTAAAATAAAAAACTAGGAGTTTTATTTTTCTCCTTAATCATAAGTTGAGAACTACAGTTATAATCTTAAACGTTAAGAGTGTACAATACAATGATAAACTTAAAACAAAATTCGAGTGTAACAAAAAAAGACTAAAACCGGCTTTGAACTAGGAACCTCAGAAGTAAAATCTATCGCTGTGCCTGAAGATTTTGTAGATCTAATTCAAAGTAAATATACTACTTTTTTTTATTTGCTTATATGTTTATTACATCAATTAATTTACTAGTAGAAAGGTATGTTTTAAATCGGACATTTAAAGTATTATTTTAATTTCTACGGCAAAAATCAACGAGAATGTTATCAATATTGTTTTGTTTTTTTCTGTAACAAAAAAGATAATTGTGCAACCTAAAATAACATAACATAAAAAATTATTTGTGCCAACCACCTAAATTGATATTTTTACAACTTAAAATAAAAATTAAGCTAAGCTTAGTTTTAAGGAGTAATAACAATAACCGCCGAATTTTGAACCCTCGACATCTGGATTTATAAACTAAAGTCTACGCCAACAGGATTTTTGGATAATACGCTACATCTATTTATAATTATTTTAAAGATTGACTCTATAGATTTATTTTAAGCTTTAAATATTTGAAATAAAACATTTTCAATGTTTGCAATTATGAAACTGCAGTTGTTTGAAATTGTATAAGCTTTAAAATATTGTGTTGTTTTTAGTATTAAAGTTTTAGTAACAGACAAATTATACGAAGATCTCATTTATCTGATAAACATGGGATATAAAGAATAAAACTTTTCATAGATTTGAACCATTACTCAGCAACAAGCTACAACTGAAGGTAGTTTGCTATATGAGTATTCTTAAGTTTCGAGGTAGTATTTATTTGTTTTAAAAATCTAACTACAATATGCGAGTTATTAGAAACACAAAGAAAGTTTATTCCGTATTTTGTTTTTATCTAGTTTAATACATTTGTATATTAAACAAACAAAGAGTATAAAACAGCTTAAATTAATTGAGGATGTTTATATGAGTAAAGCTAAGCATAAAAACCAAAAGAATATTGAACGAAAAAAAAACGCACAAATATTTGGTCCTAGGACCTGGTGTACGAAAAAACCTTTCGGTTATCGAGTCATACACCAGGATACAGTTTAAATTCCAGGTCATAATAATGTCTACAATGATAATAATAATTATCAGGAATAAATAATGCTTACTAACATAAAATACAGACTAATAAACAAATGATTTATAGCTTAACCTTGAATATGAAATAAACAAAATTAAATTGTCACTAATATATATTTTTTTGTTATTTAAAATAAACAAGTTTATACAAAGATTCTGCGTGTTTTTGTATTAAAATGTACAACAATAAAATTTTGGTCTATTACTGCATCTTTTATTAGTAGCTTTATAATGGTTTTATCGTATAACCAATTATTCTATTTACTTTCACTTATTCGCGATAAAACAATAAACTCGACAGTTATGAGCTTATCTATATGACTTGACTGTGTATAGTCAAATAACTTGCTAATGTAAACTTTTTATACTTGTGAGTAGTATTGTTCACTTAGATAATCTGTTCAAAACAGTAATAAATTCAAGTTATTCAGAAGTAATTAGATACTTATTTAGATTTGAGTGGGTCTTTTAACAAACTCTTAATATTGTAACACAATGAACTGTTGAAAACTTAGAAAGATGAACTATCATCAATTCATAATACTCTGTTGTTAAAACTATATACAAAAACCTGCACATTTTACTTATCATCTAACTTACGTAAAAACTAAGCTAAAATCTATCATAATCCTTAAAATGTTATCATTCTTCAAAAGTTAATATGTGTGAACTGGTTGCTGTATATAGTTTTTAACTAAAGTTATTTCCTTATATCATGGTTATTTCAGTATTGTTTTTCTAGTTTAACTAAAGTATAATTATATATTTTTATATACAAAAACTATTTTATGTTTGTCATTTAAAACGTAATGATAAAACTAACAATTTAATCTAATGTTATCTTACTTAATATTTAAGCTAACAGCTATTATTTGCATTGATAGTTGTTTAGATCTAGTTTATAAAGCTTGTTGATTTGTGTAGTACTTATTTATAAAAAAACACTTCAAACTAGTATTAAAGAGAACCGTTAGTTGCAATAAATATGTGAGTAAACATTTATTAGGACACTAAAGTTTAACTTTACAAACTATATTAACACGTATCAAAATACTAATAAAACTATGAGTCAAAGTAAAAAATATTTTATTAACTGTTAAAGAACTAATTACATTAATATACATTATAAAAATGTAGTTTTTGTCTAAAGACAAAACCAACTGTAGTCATTGAAATTTATGCAAATTTTTATGCTATAAAATTGAATGATAATGAACAAGTAAAACTTATTTTTAGAATTTATTTTCTTTTCTTTTTAAACTTGCCAATACTTAAAAATAAACATTTCCATGGTTTCTGGCGGAAAAATTCATGCGAAAAAACACCAAAAAAATTATCAAAACGATAAAAAATAAGATTTTTAACATTTAACATTCACGATACTTTCTTATGGCGAATTTAAGCAGAAATTTTGTTTTATCACGTGGTCTCTCTTCATTTATTTTTATAACTTTAACCTAGTTTTAAACTTCTAACTTGTTTTTTTAAACCTTGTTTTTTTTTTGCAAAACTAAATTTTACTATCATGTCGAGCACGAAATTCTACTTCAAAAAACATTTTCTTCTTTACATCTTTTAAAGGTGGTTGAAGTTTTGTTTGAGTACTTTTTTATTGTGCAGCATTTTCAAATGCAAGTATACATTTAAGTAAAAGTATATGTTAGATTGAGCTGATTTAGTATCCATTTTTACTTTAACATTGGATATTGTACAGATAATAAAGGCTAGACCAACTGCTTTTTTTTCGTTGTTTACATAAGATTTATCATTTTTTAAGCTTAAAATAATATGCAATTAAATAACTATGTTTATATTTAGTAAGCAACTAGGTAGAATTAAAGTTTTTTAAAGCAAATATAACGTTTTGTATAAAATTGTGATTACGTTTGGATAAAAAATTTGCACGTATGAGTTTTCAATCTAAGTAGTAATATCTGTGATAAGCATTATTGGATTTATTTTTTTATTTTACTGTTAAAAGTATGCAGAAGTAACTCGATAATAGTCAATGATGCCTCGTGAAAATTAAGCCTAATAGCAAAATAAAATTTATGTTACATACATTTTGCTATGAACTTAAATTTTCACTGTTTTGTAGATGAGTATACTTTCCTCAATACTTTGAGTATTATGGAAAGTGTAAAGTATTTAAATAAAACAAATTTTTTATTCGAACTACGCTGAAAACTTACATAGGTGTGCTTCTGAATCTAAGACGTTTTGTACTGTTGCTGTTTCTAGTTGGAAAGTTTAGTTGTATCAATAGTGCCAGCATAAATGATTTAAATGAACACTAACAATATAATAAAGTAAAATACATCTTCTCCATTTTAAAATATTTGACTTTAACCACAGAGAAAGAAATCATTTTGAAACGAGTTCTTTAGCAACAACCATGAATTAAGTGTAAGTAATGTCTTCATTAAGCAATAAATAAATGTAAAGTATGAACAAAATGTTAATGTTTTTTATTTTTAATAAATATTATTTAAAGTTTGCAGTAAATAAAAAGCTCTCTTAAAAGTTTAATTACTTTTAAGCAAACTATTTATACAACGCGTTAACTTGTTTTTTGATTCACAACTTTTTTACAATAGTCATATCAAACTTTTTGGACTATATTTCGAACAAATTCTAAAACATAAGCAACTTAATAGTTTGTTTTTTTTCTGACGTGTTAAATAATAACTTTTACTAACTTCCCTTTTAAAACTGAAGTCAGCAGATACTGATGGCTCAGTATCTGCATGACCCGTTAACTTATTTTTTTGTCTTAAGCCCTTCTTAGTCTTAATCATTCTAATGGTATAGTAATCACTTAAATAGTAGCTTAAACTAAAAACAACAGGTTATAATTTACACAGCACAGTTTGATTAACAATATTTAATAACAAATGTGATTTAAAAAATACGTATTAACTCAAGTAAAATTATACAAAAAGTTGATAAAGCTAAAGAATAATTTAATAATTTCTTCAATAAGCAACAAAGTTTAATCTATAATTTGGTACTTCTTTTAAAGCAACAAATTTACAAAAGTTTAAACACTCAACTGCAATCCACTCAGAGTTCCAATCCAAAAATATGTCATCAGCCAGAGATCAACAATAAAACTGACCGTTGCTACAACAAGAATAGCATTTTGTACTAAAAATTCGTCGTTAAGCAAACGTCATAGTGCTTTAATAAATTTAAACTTGTCAGTGTTTACAACTAGTTATTTTGTAAATTTATTAACTATTATCACAACGCAGGGCAGATAGCGTTACAAAACCTTTAATTTTATTTGAATTTTTAATGAGACTTTTTAGTTATTTCAACTTAATCTTTGTCAGATTCTTTCTAAATTGGAGGTTTCGTTTTTTTAACTTCAGTCGAATTGTTGTTAGTTGTTGGAAACGTTTTGATCGTGGTAGTTATTCGGAAGACTAAATAATTTATACATAGCTAATACGTTTATAAAACTTTTATATCTGTCCTCGATACCATTTGGTCTTCGTTACGGGTTTTTGTATTTGGTTTTGTTAGTTGTGTTTATCTTGTACCAAGTGCTGGTATGAAAAGTATACGTTTTTATTTGTAAGCGTATTTTATTGAGTTTTTATTAAGTACTATTAAGTTTAAAATCTTAATTTGTTTTGGTTTAGCTCCTTTGTTGTTTCAAATACCTTTCAAACTTGTATCTGTTTAGAAACAATTAGCAAATACTAGTATTCAAACTATGTTCATAACAAATAGAATTTGTATAAACAAATAGATATTAAATAGAACCTTTTGTAATAAGTGTGTGAAAAAATGTTTATCCACACACTAAGGTTTAGCTTAAGTTTCCAAACTATATTAATATATCAAAACACCAATGAAACTGTTAGGCAAAGTAAAAATTTTTGATAAACTTTTAATGAACTACTTACATTCGAGGTCAACGAACAAATATATTTATTGAAATATACAAACACTTTTACTTTATTTATTCAACAAACAAAACTCAAAAAAGTTGATTATTTTAACACAACACTTCAACAAGTTTTTAACTAATTTATATTTTTTAGGTTTCTTTTTGTAAACTTCCATTAGTTTAAATACTCAACTCCATAAAAATTTCGAGACAATTGCATTTATATTAACAACATTAAGTTTAACTAATAGATAGAACCAAGCTTTATCTGGAAACTAGACTGAACTGTAAACATTTTAGTTTATGCAAATTTTCAAGCATCAAAATTCAATAAAAATGAACATTTAACTGTTTTTTTAACTTGCCTATACTCAAAAACTAATGTCTAGATCTTTTCGGCCACAAAATTTTGTGCAAAAAAAGAACCAAAAACTTTAAGTAAACGATAAAAAATCAGAATTGTTAGAACAAGTGCGTTAACATTTTTCATGAATAAAACAATACTATTTAGCTTTTAGTCTTATAATTTTCAGATTGTGATTAGTTCAACTTGCACAATACTTTATTTGCTTAGATCAATAAATCCAATACAATCTAAAGTCTTTACTTTCTAATAAACCCATATAGTTCAATTAGTAATATACAATTCAATGTTAACAAGTATTATAAATTGCTATGTCTAACTGTGATTAAACTAGAGTAATGCCATAACTAACTTTTAATTGACCTTTATAAGCAAAAAACCTAAGATATGATTGAATACTTAACTGATAATTTATTTACGAGACACATTTAGTATTGAATATTATGTAGTAACATAACTAGTTGAATTACAATGTAATGATACTTTTAAATATAATTAAAAAGTAAGCTGAAGTGTTAGTTATAGAATAATACCAGAGTTGTCTACTACAAAATTGTATCATTTGTAGTACGCAAAACACAGGATACATACTATAAAACATAAAACTTTACTTTCAATTCAAATGTTGTAATATTTAATATCGAGTCGAAAACAAAAACCAAAATTAAATAGACAAAATAAAACCTTTCGTTACTATGATAATGCATACAATTTGTAGAACTTTGTGTGGACAATTTAAGACGTTTATTATTGAAAATTTTATTTGATTTACTTGAAAAATTAATCTTTTAAATTTATAGTTAAATACACATGTTGTTTGTGATATGAAACTAGAAACAATCACATAAACCAGCGCAACAATATGATAATTAAGTATGAAGATTTGATTGTAGTTTAAAAATTAGAATCCTTTATACGCAACAGTAAAATATTTAAGATCTAATTGCCATATATGTTTGCATCTGTTCGTTTAATTAAGATACACCTTATCCAATACTTATTATGTACATACAATTAGTCTTATTTGAAACTAATTTAATAACTTATAATCCAAAAGATAATATCCATATACAACTAAAGTGTAAATAAAAATTAATAAGTTTATACTGTATGAGACTACAGGGTGATGACGTAATGATTGTAAATATGCAAAAATAAAAAACATTACAAAATTACCAGAAAAATTGTGGACATAAACGGTATTTTGTAAGTGTCTAATTTAAAAGTTGTCCAAACATTAGTTATAAATTAAGACGCAAATACTTACTTATGTAAATGGAAAATTTTAGCTTAGTTTAACCATTTTTTTTCTCTTTGAAGCCTAACGGCGCTTAAATCTCAGTTAGTAATCTACTAGTGTAACTCAAACAAATAATACAGTAACTGATTCATAAAGTAACAGGCACTAAAGTAGTGTAAATTGGGATTAGTTGAGTAATTATTTTCCAATAAGGGGTAAAACATGAAAAATAGCTGGTCTAAAGTATAATTAAACACTAAACTAAGAATTTATTTGCTGTTTATGAGACTTAGTAACTTGAATTAATATAACTTTTTGAATTGAAATGGAATGAAACTGATAAAGTAAACTACAACGTAAAACTGTTGCGTTACTTTTTAGTAGTTCGAATTACTTATAGATATATACTATTAAACATTTCACTTTTAAATTAAACATATCTGTTAATAGCACTAAAATTCAGTTCAGTCTTTACTTAACTTTGAGCTATAAGTAGAATTAAATTACTTCACAGCATACAGTATAAACAAAACAATAAAGCTAAGGCTGTTTAAATAAAAACATAAACTAGATAGAAGACTTTTATAGGTAAACTAACTGGTATGTACAACTAGTAAGTTTATGAGACAAAACACAATAGAATGATATTAATAAATCAAATTACAATAAGTGAAGTGTTATATATAGAATAATAAATTGATTGTCTACTCCAAAACTATACCATTTGGAGTACTACATCAATGTTATATACTATAAAACATAAAACTTTACTGTAATTCAGATGTTTTTAATATCAAACATACATATGGGTACTCGCTAGTGTATAAGAGAAAAATAACATACTAAAAGAACTTGCGTAACTACTCGTACATCAAACAAAAAACTAATTAGGTGCCGACCAGCATAAGGACGCGGCCTAAAGGACGGCTTTCGTTATTTGTGCAAAAGTCCCGGGAGCTAGAGTTTCTCCGGAGGAGGAACTCGCAGCGGAAGGACTTATGCACAAATAACGAAAGCTGTCCGCTACCACTTTAACTCAAAACCGAACTACTTCTTAGAGCTCAGTACCACACTTTTATCTGGTTTGGCTGTCAGGCTTACTAACTGGGCTCCAAGCGTAATTAGGTTTTTAAGAAAAAATGGTTGGGAGTAAAAGTGAAAAATTTTTCGCCGGCGGAGCCGGCGAAATGCCTTCAAAATAATTTTTTTATCAATCTCAAAAATTTCCCGCCCTTTTTTCACTTTAGGGATTTCCCCCTAATGTGAAATTTTGTGTGGGGGGGCCTTAATAATTTAGTGCGTACCTCTTAGACCGCGTACCTTACAGACATTAAAAATCACTTTGACGCATTGTAAATTACTACCTGATGTTAAATCATTTTTGTTCATTTTAAAATTCTTTAACTACTTGCATCTTTAATAGTTCTAAGGTCCGGCTGCAGTTATAACGTCGCTTCTGATTGGCTAATATATTACAATTTTTATTGATTTAATTTTTATTAATTCATTTTATTTTTATGTATTTTGGTAATTTTTTTTAATATTTTGCTGTATCATCACTTCACCTCATAATGTTATGAATGAAAACATATACAAAGCCTTACAACTGCAGCCGATCCACTTAAAATATGGCTTAACTTACCTTATCTAATTATTAACATATTTAAATTTAAACAATCACTGTCTAAAACTATATTGTTTAACCAATAAAATACAGTACCACTTGAGTTACTACACAATGTTACAAAATATTCAAAAGGAATATTAGTGATTTTATATTTTAAACAGTTTTTGACAGAGTTTATTTAAATAAAATAGTTAACATCCTTGTATTTTGTATAAAAAACAAACTTTTATTAATTATCAAAATATTCTTTGCTTAGAGTCTTTACTGTGACACTATCTAATAGTATGAATGATGAAACTACTAAAAAACACTTGGAAATAATGCTGCACAATACATAGTATCAAGTTTGAGATAAAATAAACACCTATGTTAGTTTATAATGTCACAATAGAAATTCCAGACAAAGACTATTTTGAAGTATTATTGATATTCCAGAAAATTAAGTTTAACATGTCTATATAACAATCATATGTAGTCAGATAAAAGTCTGGTTTTGTTAGCTAGTCACAGTTTATTTATCATAACTCTGTTAAACATTAAAGGGTTATCAACAATTGTTTCTAAATGTTAATATTTTTTTCTTTTATTAGCTTTTGAATACACTTTATAACCACTTTAAGTAACAAACCAGACTCTTATACAGTTTAGCATTGTCAATTATTACACTGTACTACATAATTCTAAAAACATTTAACAGTTCTAGACATGTTTTGAACAGTTTTTGTTCAAAAATATAGCTAACATGCTTGTATATTATATCTAAAACTAACTATTAATCGTTTAAATATTCTTTCATTGGAATTTTTTAACAGTATATCATAAGTATCTGTTTTATATAGCATTTCATTAACTAACATAAAACATTTGGTTTAATCTTACACATAGTATCAAGTTGAAGATGAAACAAATACTTATGATACACTATTTTATAATGTCACACAATTAAAATTCCAGACAAAGACTATTTTGAAGTATTATTAATATTCCTTAAAACTAAGTCTATCATGTCTATACAACATTGTCTTTTTATAAACATCATATATAGTCAGACAACAGTCTGGTTTTTGTCAGCTAGTTACAGTTTTGATCACAATTCTGTCAACTATAATAATTAATTAATGATTATCAATCTTATAGTATGTTTAAACATTGAACTTTATTACCACTTTTAATTATAATCACTACATATAACTGAAACAAACCAGACTTTTATCTAACTTGGTTATATAAACATACAAAAACACCAACTAAACATAAGTCAGTTGATCATGCTGTCTAAATGTTGTTTGTGTTCTTATATGTTTATATGTAATGAAATATGTCACTTATACAGAAGCATTTTACACTATTGCTTTAATTGATTAGTGGATAAAAACATAATAATAAAACATTTACTTAAAAAATTAATAACAACATGAATACCAAGGCTGCCAGTAATTAATTCAAAAATTGTACCTTTGTAAAATTCAGCTTAATTTAAATATAATTAGAAACTAAGCAGCAAAAGCTGTTAATGCATTATGTACTTTACTTGATATAAATTGAGTTTGAGCTCTAAATTATATTAATGATTCTCTATGTTTACAAAAACAAAAATTAATCATGTAAGTAATTTTTAAGTATTTAAAATTGAGTGTTACTGAAACATTAAGTGCTTGGCAACCTTGAAAAATAATCTTGTATGAAATTTATCTATCTTAATTAAATAAGAAACTAACCTCACTAAGAGCTGCAATAGTCCAAGAACTGACTTGGTTCACCAAAATTGTTAGCAGTATGGAGGATTGATTAGGAATTAGAAAGATGATTGATCTAGCATCTAAATATAGATGCCCATTTTGTTTCTGCTCAACATAAGACTTTTTAGTGAGTTTATGAATATAGAGTGAATCAAACAAATGAAATTTTTTCAAAATAAAGGTAAAGACTTTTCTTTAAAGTTGTGAACAAAAAGATAAAAATACACATGATTTTCATAATAAACTATAAGACTGTTGATTAAAGACAATTTTTCAACAAACAGGTAAACACCTTTCTGTGGAGTTGTGAACAAAAAGAAAAAAAAAACAAGATTACCACAATAAAGTAGAAGTCTTTTGATTTAAGACAGTTTTTCAAAATACAGGTAAACACTTTTCTGTGGAGTTGTGAACAAAAAGAAAAAAAAAAAAAAGATTACCACAATAAAGTAGAAGTCTTTTGATTTAAGACAGTTTTTCAAAATACAGGTAAACACCTTTCTGTGGAGTTGTGAACAAAAAGAAAAAAAAACAAGATTACCACAATAAAGTAGAAGTCTTTTGATTTAAGACAGTTTTCAAAATACAGGTAAACACTTTTCTGTGGAGTTGTGAACAAAAAGAAAACAAAAACAAGATTATCACAATAAAGTAGAAGACTGTAGATTTAAACCACTTTGACAACATACAGGTAATGACTTTTCTTTGAAATTGTGAACAAAAAGATAATTAATACCCTTGAATATCATAAGAAAGTAGAAGACTCTTGATTTAAATAACTTTGACAACATGCAGATAATGTAGATTTGTTTTGTTTTCTTTTTTGTTCAAGCATAAACAGTTCAAGTTTAAATTTTATTGATTTTTTTATACTATGTCATTGTTTTTGAATTGTATGTGCTTGTACTTTAAGTACTTTTTATTACTTAAAGCAACATATAAAAGGTAAACTCTAAAAATACATATGTAAAGAAAGTTAAAGTAAAAATTTGATGGCCTAGCACTTCCAAGAAAACTTTTCTAAAATGAATTGCAATTTTTTAGAAATTTCTGCAAACAGATTTTTTGTATAATTACGTAATAAATAAAAACTTTGTGCAAAAAATTCACTTGGTGACATTCACGAGGCCTCTCTTCTCTCGCTTTGACAGTTTAAAGCTAATTTTCAACTTTTGGCTCTAACTTTTTTAAACCTTGTTTTTTTCAAAAATAAATTTCACCATCGTTTTCAGCACAAAATTCTGCTTTAAAAAACACCAAACACTTTATTAAAACGTTAAAAAATAAGCAAATTACAACTTTAAAATTTCAAAGCTTTGAAATATACAATCTGCTTTGAATACATTTCAAACTTCAATGTTTTTGCATGATCTGAGTTTTAAACAATTAGCAGGCATTAGTACTCCATTTATGTTCAAAACAAATATCTCTGCTATATTTTAAATTCCAGCTTTAAATTTTTGTATCAGCTAAAGGTTTATATTTGTAACTGTTCATTAACTGCTTTAAAAAATCTGTATAAGTGAATTTAAATGTTTCAACTCTAACTTTGATTTAATACAATAACCATAAACTTAAACGAAAAGTTTAAATTATAAAGAAACGAAAAGTAAACCTAATCAAAACGCTGTACCATAGAGCATACAGAATCTGTTCGAAAGAATTACTTCATTCAGAGGTTGAGAGAATAAAAGAAATTTTAATAAAAAATTGTTACCCACCAGATTTGATTAAGAAGGTGATAAAATCACACCACAATAACATAAATCAACCTAGACTATTTGGACCGGAGAAGTTCCCAGCAATATTAAAACTACCTTATATTGGAGAAAAATCACGAATATTTGAGAGCAAACTAAAAGACTTAACAAAAACATCTTACAATCAAGTGCTTCCAAGAGTTATATTTCTTTCAAAATATTTATTAAAAGTGCAATTGAAGGACCCGATACCAGACAAAGACAAAAGTTGTGTAGTATACAAGTTTAATTGCTCTTGCGAAAAGAGCTATATCGGTCAGACCTCTAGGCACTTAAAAACCAGGATAAAAGAACATCTACCTGCTTGTGTATTGAAATTCATCGAACAAGAACCTGAAATTAAGACAATAGCAACAAAAAACGCAGCAAAAAGATCTTCAGTTGCAGAACATCTAATAAATAATAGAGATTGTGCTAGGAAATATGACATATCCAGATTTAGAATAATCCATCATTGCAATAGTGTGTTTGATCTCGTGAAGTTGGAGGCTATCTCTATATTTTTGGAAAAACCAGAACTGTGTAAACAGAAGGAATTTGATTATAAAGTGTCTTTATTTAGTTAAATTATCTATTTTTTATCCGTTAGTAGTATTTGAGTTTAATTATTTATTACTTTACACTGATTATTTATTGTGCTTATTACTTTGTTAGTTTTAACTTTTTGTTTTTTTGTTTAAAAACTTATTCATAGTTTTAGAATTGTTCTACTGTTTAGTTCTGACGAAAAGTAGTGTAATATGTATAAACTATCACAGAAAAACTTGAGAGAGTGTTTTATTTATTTGTTTTTGCATTAAATATGAATTAGCTGATAATGTTTGAAGTATTATTAAAAGTTAAGCAAAAAAAGTCAGAACGTTGCTAGAAGCTACTTGCATTATTTATTGTTTTAACCCTGAGTACATGTGCCAAACAAAAAAATGGCCATATTCGAACACTGACGCAATTGCCACTAGTTGGCGCAGTTTTTGTTTAAATAGTTGAACTTATCAAAATTTTTTCATTTGAGCTTAGCAGTCATGTGAGCAACATGTAAGTTTTAGTTTGTACGGAAGCTTACGTAAATTAGTTTTTTACTAGCTGAAATAGTCTTAAAGTTTAATATTGTTATTTTATATGAAAAATTGTTTGTTCAAGTTCTAAAGTTGACCATGTTTTTATTATACTTTAGTATCTAAAAATAAATAGATATGATTTGGCTAGTACAATAACAAAATAGTTTTACCTTTGAAAAAAATAATACATGAAAGTTTATAAAAACTCATTGTTTATTAAAAGTTAAGCAAAAAAAGTCAGACAAGTTTAATTTTGTTAACAAACCAAGGCACTTTTTGTTTGTTTTTAGTTTACATTATGATTAGGTTAGAATTAAAGCTAGCTAAAAGTGTATTGTATTAAGTGATAGATATCACTTGATGACTTTGATAAAATAGTTAGAAAAAATATAATTATAATATAATGTAAGATTAATATGACAAAGTTGTTTATAAGTAAATATAAAAACCTATAGTTATTGAGACGACAGGTTTAAGAAAATTCTCGAGAAAGGACATTTAAATTATAATTTAGTACCTATAACTAAATCATACTTGTAAATTAGTATTTTAGAGTAGTATTGCATCAGATATTCAGTCTAATTATAGCAGCACACCAAATAATAATTTATGTAAAATTTAGTTTGTGTTAAAAGCTTAAGTTAATTATGCTTCTTTTAACTTAAATAATTTTAAAGTTTAATGTTATAACTACAATTGTTTTAAAAATTATAAAACTATATTTGTTACTTATAGTTAGTATTGTGGGATTTAAAATATAACAAAGCAAGTTTCAAACTGAATTTACTCGTTATTTTAACAGTTTTTAACAGTTATTAACAGTTTATAATTACATTAACACAAATTAATTATGTAATTTTAAACTTTTGATCTTACTTAATTGATCTTACTTTTTATCTTACTCTGATAAAACCTAAAGCTACTTAATTAACGTTTATGATATAATTAGTTGCTAACAAAAGTAGTTGATAAGTATTAACTGAAACATGTTTTACTTTTTTGCACAACAAAAATGGTTTTATGATACATGTCTCTAATTTTTATTTAATATATGTATTTTAGAAAAATGAATAGATGACTGTACTTAAACTAACTAGTGGCGTATTTTCAGAACAGCTTAGTAACATATAACGCAAATAAATAATGACAAATATGGAAGATTTACTGTCAAAAATGAAAAACATTACAGTTCAAAAGAAAAGTATTCAATTATATAAACCACCTAAAAGCAGAGGTAATGTTTACAGTGTTCTTATAAAATTATTAAGATGTTTTTTCTTACCGTTATTAAGTTATATAAGTTTTTAAGTTGCCTAGGTAAATGTGTTTTTATAATATTTTTAGTCATGTAAATTAGCTAAACGTCGAAACAAACTATTTTTCAGAATCTCATAATAAAAACAATGATCATGATGAAAGACTTAACATCTCATTACATCATGTTGATCACGGAGATTGTTACGAACCTAAGACATTAGAAAAATGTTCTACATCGTACAAAAGTGGTAGAAAACGTTACAAAAACAAAATGAAATGTTACAAAGTCAAGGGTCGTCTAGGAAAACAAAGGTTTTAATTAACAACTAGTTTAAATAGAATTAAGTTGAGTTATTTAAAAATGAAATTGAAAGTTGGTTATTTACAAAGTTAGCTTGAATACAAATATTGAATCGCAATGTTTTTAAATTATTTATTCAACAGTAGTTTGTTTTTCTCAATACTATACTTATGATATTCTATTTTATATTTAAATTTGAGACTACAGTAACTCAGGTTTTATAAATTGTTTGTAACGCTTTATAGACCGTTCCTCATGAATGGTATATTTTTTCGATTTGATAATGAAACTTTTAAATTGTTAAACAAAAACTATTTTAAAGGAAAACAGTTTATGACCGCCTTGGAAAACGACGACCACAAAATAATAATGATATAGATAATGACGGTTGTGTCATTATGAAGGGAGACTTATACGCTCACAAAAAGAAATTGTAAGTTGTTGTTTGTTTTTTTTAAACTTATTTTTCGTATAATTGAAATATTAAGTTTTTGTACTTTTTTATTATACGTAAACTCTTAAGACTAATAATAAAAATAACTAAAACATTTATCAAAATATAATATTGAATAAAAATTCAATTGTTTTGAGTACAAGGTTTTGGTTATGAGTACAAGGTTTTACTACCTTGTAAAACAAAACTTTAATGTATTAAATTTCACAGTGACCCGTTGAGCCGAAACAGAGGATCAATAATAAGAAAGTTTAAAATTGACAGGAGAGAAAATATCAAAATATCTCCTGCCGCAATCAAAAACAACTTCAACAACATCAATAAGTCAAAAGTTGATGTAGAAAACGCCTGGTACCAAATAAAAGTATTTCGAGGCGCAGATGAAGTTGAAACTCAATTGATTGAAAAAATGAGTAAAATTATTGATGCTCCCATAGAATACAGGCAGTATCACGTTTTCAACGGTGATGCTAGTTTCTATGTGCTTGGAAAAGGCAAAGCAGATGCGCTGTTGAGTTGCAACCGTCAACTTACCAGCAGTTTCGGTAATGATATGCTGAAAGTAGTTAGGTACACAGCAAAGTCTGATGTATACCGTGACGACCAACTAGAAAGCATTAAGCAGTGCATCAAAAGCCGGGTCTATTTAGAACAAGGCGTTCTTGACTTGAGCGGTCTCAGCTTTGACAAAACTCTGAAGAAGCAAGGTATCAGAATTAACCTGCATAGAAGCGAGTATTTTACAATTATTGTAAAAACATTAGATTCGCTGTTCAGAGGAAGTGATCAAAATAAAAGAATCACAACATTAAATTTAGAAAAAAATAACTTAAGTTATAAATCAATTGGCTTTCTCAAAAACAGCCTCATTGATATGTTTCCCAATATTAACCGTCTCTCAGTTGCTGAAAATCACATTAAAATCGTAAAAGATTTGAAAGCATTAAGAGATTGGAATTTAATTGAGCTTAAGTTATACGATAGCAGTCAAGATGCAACTGTAAATGATATAAGCAACTGGCGAAAACTCTTTCCAGACTTGATCAAACTTAACTGCAGAGATTATGAGCCTCCAGTTAAAATAGATGTTGCAGAGTATGAAATACCAAAAACTATGGGAAGCAACTTTATGCTGCTTTCTGATAGTGCAAAAGAAGTGTTCATCAATCATGTCAAAAACTTATTCAGTTGCCTTGACAAAGTAAAAACCTCAGATGATGCAAGCAACTTTTACTGTAAAGATTCACAGTTTAGCTTGACAATTTCTAGCAATGATAAAGATTCTACAATGAAAAAATACTTGGAAGTGTGCAAGGAGTGCACACCAAACAACCGACAGAAAGTCAGAGTCGGTTGTAATAAGTCCGATTCCAAAAAGTATAACTTTGGGAGAGAGGAAATTGTGAAAGCGTTGCGCAAGCTACCCTTATCAAAACACATCATGGACAGCTTTGTTTGTGATGTCACGTTCTGCTCTAGTGAGTTCATCAGTTACGTTATCAGCGGCACTTTTGAAGAAGCCGGTGGTAAAGTTCGCGCCTTCACCAGAAGCATATCCTGCGCAATTTCCGCTGAAATTAAATTTACAATACTGAGCGACATGCTCCATATCAGGAACCAATCGGTCGCCGAAAAGAAAGAAAACGCCGCCAAGGTGGCCGCAATCAACCAGTTGCCACGACCGCCGTGTGACGTGCGAACGGAGATGTTGAAAACTTTCATGAAAGACTCAGGAATGAACGAGAAATATTCGCACGAATGTCTGCACAACAACGGGTGGGATTATGATAAAGCCGGAAGAAATTTTATGGAACTGCACAAAAACAACCACATACCGCTTGAAGCATATCAATTCTAAAATACTGTTAACAAAATAAAAACAAAGAAGCTAAAACGAACTATCGATCTTAACTAAAAGCTTCTTTTCTTGTTATTTTTTCCCTTGATTTTAACAAATTTTTAATTGAGCTCTTTTATTTGTTGTTGTTTTCTTTTACAATTTTAATAAATTTTAATTAAAAAAAAATAAGTTTTTATATTATCAATAAGTATAAGCTAAAAAATGGTCTAAGTAAAATAAAAGTTTTCACTGATATATCCGCAGAAAAGAATGCGAAAACCTTTGATAGAAGAGTTTTTTATGCAAAGAAATTGATGTTTAGTATTAATTATCATAAAATAATATCTAATACAATAGAAATAAATTACAATAAATGAATTATTTTATATAAAAATAATACTTAGATTGCCTACTCCAAAACTATTTCATTTGCATTAAAACATCAAGGTCATATAATATAAAACATAAGGCTTTACTGTAACTCAATCATTTTAAATATCATACTTTCGTTTGGATACTTTCAGTTTATTATTATTATAGATAAATAGTTTAATTTAGACTACAGTCTAATATTTTAAGAAATAAAAGTGTTTGCACTGATAAATCCCATTGGTCATGTTTGAAAATAAACTGAACCGAGATTTGGCAAAATTTAGTTTTTTATTGAATATAAGACTGACATGTATAAAATTAAACAAAAACTAGAGGACGGCTTTCGATATTTGTGCAAAAGCTTATGCAAATTAGTTTTGTACTAGCTTAAATAGTTATATTTAGTTAGTTAAGTTTAGTATTCTGTCCTGGACATGACATTAAACTGTATCCTGGTGTATGACTCAATAACCGAAAGGTTTTTTCGTACATCAGGTCCTAGGACCAAATATTTGAGCGCTTTTTTTTTTCGTACGTTCAATATTGTTAATTGTATAAAAAATTGTTTGTTCAAGTTCTAAAGTTGACCATGTTTTTATTATACTTTAGTATCTAAAAATAAATAGATATGATTTGGCTAGTACAATAAAAAAATAGTTTTACCTTTGAAAAAAATAATACATGAAAATTTATAAAAACTTATTGTTTATTAAGAGTTAAGCAAAAAAAGTCAGAACGTTGCTAGAAGTTACTTGCATTATTTATTGTTTTAACCCTGAGTACTGGTGCCAGACAAAAAAATGGCCATATTCGAATACTGACGCAATTGCCACTAGTTGGCGCAGTTTTTGTATAAATAGTTGAACTTATCAAATTTTTTTCATTTGAGCTTAGCAGTCAAGAGAGCAACATGTAAGTTTTAGTTTGTACGGAAGCTTACGTAAATTAGTTTTTTACTAGCTGGAATAGTCTTAAAGTTTAATATTGTTATTTTATATGAAAAATTGTTTGTTCAAGTTCTAAAGTTGACCATGTTTTTATTATACTTTAGTATCTAAAAATAAATAGATATGATTTGGCTAGTACAATAACAAAATAGTTTTACCTTTGAAAAAAATAATACATGAAAGTTTATAAAAACTCATTGTTTATTAAAAGTTAAGCAAAAAAAGTCAGACAAGTTTAATTTTGTTAACAAACCAAGGCACTTTTTGTTTGTTTTTAGTTTACATTATGATTAGGTTAGAATTAAAGCTAGCTAAAAGTGTATTGTATTAAGTGATAGATATCACTTGATGACTTTGATAAAATAGTTAGAAAAAATATAATTATAATATAATGTAAGATTAATATGACAAAGTTGTTTATAAGTAAATATAAAAACCTATAGTTATTGAGACGACAGGTTTAAGAAAATTCTCGAGAAAGGACATTTAAGTTATAATTTAGTACTTATAACTAAATCATACTTGTAAATTAGTATTTTAGAGTAGTATTGCATCAGATATTCAGTCTAATTATAGCAGCACACCAAATAATAATTTATGTAAAATTTAGTTTGTGTTAAAAGCTTAAGTTAGTTATGCTTCTTTTAACTTAAATAATTTTAAAGTTTAATGTTGTAACTACAATTGTTTTAAAAATTATAAAACTATATTTGTTACTTATAGTTAGTATTGTGGGATTTAAAATATAACAAAGCAAGTTTCAAACTGAATTTACTCGTAATTTTAACAGTTTTTAACAGTTATTAACAGTTTATAATTACATTAACACAAATTAATTATGTAATTTTAAACTTTTGATCTTACTTAATTGATCTTACTTTTTATCTTACTCTGATAAAACCTAAAGCTACTTAATTAACGTTTATGATATAATTAGTTGCTAACAAAAGTAGTTGATAAGTATTAGCTGAAACATGTTTTACTTTTTTGCACAACAAAAATGGTTTTATGATACATGTCTCTAATTTTTATTTAATATATGTATTTTAGAAAAATTAATAGATGACTGTACTTAAACTAACTAGTGGCGTATTTTCAGAACAGCTTAGTAACATATAACGCAAATAAATAATGACAAATATGGAAGATTTACTGTCAAAAATGAAAAACATTACAGTTCAAAAGAAAAGTATTCAATTATATAAACCACCTAAAAGCAGAGGTAATGTTTACAGTGTTCTTATAAAATTATTAAGATGTTTTTTCTTACCGTTATTAAGTTATATAAGTTTTTAAGTTACCTAGGTAAATGTGTTTTTATAATATTTTTAGTCATGTAAATTAGCTAAACGTCGAAACAAACTATTTTTCAGAATCTCATAAAAAAAACAATGATCATGATGAAAGACTTAACATCTCATTACATCATGTTGATCACGGAGATTGTTACGAACCTAAGACATTAGAAAAATGTTCTATATCGTACAAAAGTGGTAGAAAACGTTACAAAAACAAAATGAAATGTTACAAAGTCAAGGGTCGTCTAGGAAAACAAAGGTTTTAATTAACAACTAGTTTAAATAGAATTAAGTTGAGTTATTTAAAAATGAAATTGAAAGTTGGTTATTTACAAAGTTAGCTTGAATACAAATATTGAATCGCAATGTTTTTAAATTATTTATTCAACAGTAGTTTGTTTTTCTCAATACTATACTTATGATATTCTATTTTATATTTAAATTTGAGACTACAGTAACTCAGGTTTTATAAATTGTTTGTAACGCTTTATAGACCGTTCCTCATGAATGGTATATTTTTTCGATTTGATAATGAAACTTTTAAATTGTTAAACAAAAACTATTTTAAAGGAAAACAGTTTATGACCGCCTTGGAAAACGACGACCACAAAATAATAATGATATAGATAATGACGGTTGTGTCATTATGAAGGGAGACTTATACGCTCACAAAAAGAAATTGTAAGTTGTTGTTTGTTTTTTTTAAACTTATTTTTCGTATAATTGAAATATTAAGTTTTTGTACTTTTTTATTATACGTAAACTCTTAAGACTAATAATAAAAATAACTAAAACATTTATCAAAATATAATATTGAATAAAAATTCAATTGTTTTGAGTACAAGGTTTTGGTTATGAGTACAAGGTTTTACTACCTTGTAAAACAAAACTTTAATGTATTAAATTTCACAGTGACCCGTTGAGCCGAAACAGAGGATCAATAATAAGAAAGTTTAAAATTGACAGGAGAGAAAATATCAAAATATCTCCTGCCGCAATCAAAAACAACTTCAACAACATCAATAAGTCAAAAGTTGATGTAGAAAACGCCTGGTACCAAATAAAAGTATTTCGAGGCGCAGATGAAGTTGAAACTCAATTGATTGAAAAAATGAGTAAAATTATTGATGCTCCCATAGAATACAGGCAGTATCACGTTTTCAACGGTGATGCTAGTTTCTATGTGCTTGGAAAAGGCAAAGCAGATGCGCTGTTGAGTTGCAACCGTCAACTTACCAGCAGTTTCGGTAATGATATGCTGAAAGTAGTTAGGTACACAGCAAAGTCTGATGTATACCGTGACGACCAACTAGAAAGCATTAAGCAGTGCATCAAAAGCCGGGTCTATTTAGAACAAGGCGTTCTTGACTTGAGCGGTCTCAGCTTTGACAAAACTCTGAAGAAGCAAGGTATCAGAATTAACCTGCATAGAAGCGAGTATTTTACAATTATTGTAAAAACATTAGATTCGCTGTTCAGAGGAAGTGATCAAAATAAAAGAATCACAACATTAAATTTAGAAAAAAATAACTTAAGTTATAAATCAATTGGCTTTCTCAAAAACAGCCTCATTGATATGTTTCCCAATATTAACCGTCTCTCAGTTGCTGAAAATCACATTAAAATCGTAAAAGATTTGAAAGCATTAAGAGATTGGAATTTAATTGAGCTTAAGTTATACGATAGCAGTCAAGATGCAACTGTAAATGATATAAGCAACTGGCGAAAACTCTTTCCAGACTTGATCAAACTTAACTGCAGAGATTATGAGCCTCCAGTTAAAATAGATGTTGCAGAGTATGAAATACCAAAAACTATGGGAAGCAACTTTATGCTGCTTTCTGATAGTGCAAAAGAAGTGTTCATCAATCATGTCAAAAACTTATTCAGTTGCCTTGACAAAGTAAAAACCTCAGATGATGCAAGCAACTTTTACTGTAAAGATTCACAGTTTAGCTTGACAATTTCTAGCAATGATAAAGATTCTACAATGAAAAAATACTTGGAAGTGTGCAAGGAGTGCACACCAAACAACCGACAGAAAGTCAGAGTCGGTTGTAATAAGTCCGATTCCAAAAAGTATAACTTTGGGAGAGAGGAAATTGTGAAAGCGTTGCGCAAGCTACCCTTATCAAAACACATCATGGACAGCTTTGTTTGTGATGTCACGTTCTGCTCTAGTGAGTTCATCAGTTACGTTATCAGCGGCACTTTTGAAGAAGCCGGTGGTAAAGTTCGCGCCTTCACCAGAAGCATATCCTGCGCAATTTCCGCTGAAATTAAATTTACAATACTGAGCGACATGCTCCATATCAGGAACCAATCGGTCGCCGAAAAGAAAGAAAACGCCGCCAAGGTGGCCGCAATCAACCAGTTGCCACGACCGCCGTGTGACGTGCGAACGGAGATGTTGAAAACTTTCATGAAAGACTCAGGAATGAACGAGAAATATTCGCACGAATGTCTGCACAACAACGGGTGGGATTATGATAAAGCCGGAAGAAATTTTATGGAACTGCACAAAAACAACCACATACCGCTTGAAGCATATCAATTCTAAAATACTGTTAACAAAATAAAAACAAAGAAGCTAAAACGAACTATCGATCTTAACTAAAAGCTTCTTTTCTTGTTATTTTTTCCCTTGATTTTAACAAATTTTTAATTGAGCTCTTTTATTTGTTGTTGTTTTCTTTTACAATTTTAATAAATTTTAATTAAAAAAAAATAAGTTTTTATATTATCAATAAGTATAAGCTAAAAAATGGTCTAAGTAAAATAAAAGTTTTCACTGATATATCCGCAGAAAAGAATGCGAAAACCTTTGATAGAAGAGTTTTTTATGCAAAGAAATTGATGTTTAGTATTAATTATCATAAAATAATATCTAATACAATAGAAATAAATTACAATAAATGAATTATTTTATATAAAAATAATACTTAGATTGCCTACTCCAAAACTATTTCATTTGCATTAAAACATCAAGGTCATATAATATAAAACATAAGGCTTTACTGTAACTCAATCATTTTAAATATCATACTTTCGTTTGGATACTTTCAGTTTATTATTATTATAGATAAATAGTTTAATTTAGACTACAGTCTAATATTTTAAGAAATAAAAGTGTTTGCACTGATAAATCCCATTGGTCATGTTTGAAAATAAACTGAACCGAGATTTGGCAAAATTTAGTTTTTTATTGAATATAAGACTGACATGTATAAAATTAAACAAAAACTAGAGGACGGCTTTCGATATTTGTGCAAAAGCTTATGCAAATTAGTTTTGTACTAGCTTAAATAGTTATATTTAGTTAGTTAAGTTTAGTATTCTGTCCTGGACATGACATTAAACTGTATCCTGGTGTATGACTCAATAACCGAAAGGTTTTTTCGTACATCAGGTCCTAGGACCAAATATTTGAGCGCTTTTTTTTTTCGTACGTTCAATATTGTTAATTGTATAAAAAATTGTTTGTTCAAGTTCTAAAGTTGACCATGTTTTTATTATACTTTAGTATCTAAAAATAAATAGATATGATTTGGCTAGTACAATAAAAAAATAGTTTTACCTTTGAAAAAAATAATACATGAAAATTTATAAAAACTTATTGTTTATTAAAAGTTAAGCAAAAAAAGTCAGAACGTTGCTAGAAGTTACTTGCATTATTTATTGTTTTAACCCTGAGTACTGGTGCCAGACAAAAAAATGGCCATATTCGAATACTGACGCAATTGCCACTAGTTGGCGCAGTTTTTGTATAAATAGTTGAACTTATCAAATTTTTTTCATTTGAGCTTAGCAGTCAAGAGAGCAACATGTAAGTTTTAGTTTGTACGGAAGCTTACGTAAATTAGTTTTTTACTAGCTGGAATAGTCTTAAAGTTTAATATTGTTATTTTATATGAAAAATTGTTTGTTCAAGTTCTAAAGTTGACCATGTTTTTATTATACTTTAGTATCTAAAAATAAATAGATATGATTTGGCTAGTACAATAACAAAATAGTTTTACCTTTGAAAAAAATAATACATGAAAGTTTATAAAAACTCATTGTTTATTAAAAGTTAAGCAAAAAAAGTCAGACAAGTTTAATTTTGTTAACAAACCAAGGCACTTTTTGTTTGTTTTTAGTTTACATTATGATTAGGTTAGAATTAAAGCTAGCTAAAAGTGTATTGTATTAAGTGATAGATATCACTTGATGACTTTGATAAAATAGTTAGAAAAAATATAATTATAATATAATGTAAGATTAATATGACAAAGTTGTTTATAAGTAAATATAAAAACCTATAGTTATTGAGACGACAGGTTTAAGAAAATTCTCGAGAAAGGACATTTAAGTTATAATTTAGTACTTATAACTAAATCATACTTGTAAATTAGTATTTTAGAGTAGTATTGCATCAGATATTCAGTCTAATTATAGCAGCACACCAAATAATAATTTATGTAAAATTTAGTTTGTGTTAAAAGCTTAAGTTAGTTATGCTTCTTTTAACTTAAATAATTTTAAAGTTTAATGTTGTAACTACAATTGTTTTAAAAATTATAAAACTATATTTGTTACTTATAGTTAGTATTGTGGGATTTAAAATATAACAAAGCAAGTTTCAAACTGAATTTACTCGTAATTTTAACAGTTTTTAACAGTTATTAACAGTTTATAATTACATTAACACAAATTAATTATGTAATTTTAAACTTTTGATCTTACTTAATTGATCTTACTTTTTATCTTACTCTGATAAAACCTAAAGCTACTTAATTAACGTTTATGATATAATTAGTTGCTAACAAAAGTAGTTGATAAGTATTAGCTGAAACATGTTTTACTTTTTTGCACAACAAAAATGGTTTTATGATACATGTCTCTAATTTTTATTTAATATATGTATTTTAGAAAAATGAATAGATGACTGTACTTAAACTAACTAGTGGCGTATTTTCAGAACAGCTTAGTAACATATAACGCAAATAAATAATGACAAATATGGAAGATTTACTGTCAAAAATGAAAAACATTACAGTTCAAAAGAAAAGTATTCAATTATATAAACCACCTAAAAGCAGAGGTAATGTTTACAGTGTTCTTATAAAATTATTAAGATGTTTTTTCTTACCGTTATTAAGTTATATAAGTTTTTAAGTTACCTAGGTAAATGTGTTTTTATAATATTTTTAGTCATGTAAATTAGCTAAACGTCGAAACAAACTATTTTTCAGAATCTCATAAAAAAAACAATGATCATGATGAAAGACTTAACATCTCATTACATCATGTTGATCACGGAGATTGTTACGAACCTAAGACATTAGAAAAATGTTCTATATCGTACAAAAGTGGTAGAAAACGTTACAAAAACAAAATGAAATGTTACAAAGTCAAGGGTCGTCTAGGAAAACAAAGGTTTTAATTAACAACTAGTTTAAATAGAATTAAGTTGAGTTATTTAAAAATGAAATTGAAAGTTGGTTATTTACAAAGTTAGCTTGAATACAAATATTGAATCGCAATGTTTTTAAATTATTTATTCAACAGTAGTTTGTTTTTCTCAATACTATACTTATGATATTCTATTTTATATTTAAATTTGAGACTACAGTAACTCAGGTTTTATAAATTGTTTGTAACGCTTTATAGACCGTTCCTCATGAATGGTATATTTTTTCGATTTGATAATGAAACTTTTAAATTGTTAAACAAAAACTATTTTAAAGGAAAACAGTTTATGACCGCCTTGGAAAACGACGACCACAAAATAATAATGATATAGATAATGACGGTTGTGTCATTATGAAGGGAGACTTATACGCTCACAAAAAGAAATTGTAAGTTGTTGTTTGTTTTTTTTAAACTTATTTTTCGTATAATTGAAATATTAAGTTTTTGTACTTTTTTATTATACGTAAACTCTTAAGACTAATAATAAAAATAACTAAAACATTTATCAAAATATAATATTGAATAAAAATTCAATTGTTTTGAGTACAAGGTTTTGGTTATGAGTACAAGGTTTTACTACCTTGTAAAACAAAACTTTAATGTATTAAATTTCACAGTGACCCGTTGAGCCGAAACAGAGGATCAATAATAAGAAAGTTTAAAATTGACAGGAGAGAAAATATCAAAATATCTCCTGCCGCAATCAAAAACAACTTCAACAACATCAATAAGTCAAAAGTTGATGTAGAAAACGCCTGGTACCAAATAAAAGTATTTCGAGGCGCAGATGAAGTTGAAACTCAATTGATTGAAAAAATGAGTAAAATTATTGATGCTCCCATAGAATACAGGCAGTATCACGTTTTCAACGGTGATGCTAGTTTCTATGTGCTTGGAAAAGGCAAAGCAGATGCGCTGTTGAGTTGCAACCGTCAACTTACCAGCAGTTTCGGTAATGATATGCTGAAAGTAGTTAGGTACACAGCAAAGTCTGATGTATACCGTGACGACCAACTAGAAAGCATTAAGCAGTGCATCAAAAGCCGGGTCTATTTAGAACAAGGCGTTCTTGACTTGAGCGGTCTCAGCTTTGACAAAACTCTGAAGAAGCAAGGTATCAGAATTAACCTGCATAGAAGCGAGTATTTTACAATTATTGTAAAAACATTAGATTCGCTGTTCAGAGGAAGTGATCAAAATAAAAGAATCACAACATTAAATTTAGAAAAAAATAACTTAAGTTATAAATCAATTGGCTTTCTCAAAAACAGCCTCATTGATATGTTTCCCAATATTAACCGTCTCTCAGTTGCTGAAAATCACATTAAAATCGTAAAAGATTTGAAAGCATTAAGAGATTGGAATTTAATTGAGCTTAAGTTATACGATAGCAGTCAAGATGCAACTGTAAATGATATAAGCAACTGGCGAAAACTCTTTCCAGACTTGATCAAACTTAACTGCAGAGATTATGAGCCTCCAGTTAAAATAGATGTTGCAGAGTATGAAATACCAAAAACTATGGGAAGCAACTTTATGCTGCTTTCTGATAGTGCAAAAGAAGTGTTCATCAATCATGTCAAAAACTTATTCAGTTGCCTTGACAAAGTAAAAACCTCAGATGATGCAAGCAACTTTTACTGTAAAGATTCACAGTTTAGCTTGACAATTTCTAGCAATGATAAAGATTCTACAATGAAAAAATACTTGGAAGTGTGCAAGGAGTGCACACCAAACAACCGACAGAAAGTCAGAGTCGGTTGTAATAAGTCCGATTCCAAAAAGTATAACTTTGGGAGAGAGGAAATTGTGAAAGCGTTGCGCAAGCTACCCTTATCAAAACACATCATGGACAGCTTTGTTTGTGATGTCACGTTCTGCTCTAGTGAGTTCATCAGTTACGTTATCAGCGGCACTTTTGAAGAAGCCGGTGGTAAAGTTCGCGCCTTCACCAGAAGCATATCCTGCGCAATTTCCGCTGAAATTAAATTTACAATACTGAGCGACATGCTCCATATCAGGAACCAATCGGTCGCCGAAAAGAAAGAAAACGCCGCCAAGGTGGCCGCAATCAACCAGTTGCCACGACCGCCGTGTGACGTGCGAACGGAGATGTTGAAAACTTTCATGAAAGACTCAGGAATGAACGAGAAATATTCGCACGAATGTCTGCACAACAACGGGTGGGATTATGATAAAGCCGGAAGAAATTTTATGGAACTGCACAAAAACAACCACATACCGCTTGAAGCATATCAATTCTAAAATACTGTTAACAAAATAAAAACAAAGAAGCTAAAACGAACTATCGATCTTAACTAAAAGCTTCTTTTCTTGTTATTTTTTCCCTTGATTTTAACAAATTTTTAATTGAGCTCTTTTATTTGTTGTTGTTTTCTTTTACAATTTTAATAAATTTTAATTAAAAAAAAATAAGTTTTTATATTATCAATAAGTATAAGCTAAAAAATGGTCTAAGTAAAATAAAAGTTTTCACTGATATATCCGCAGAAAAGAATGCGAAAACCTTTGATAGAAGAGTTTTTTATGCAAAGAAATTGATGTTTAGTATTAATTATCATAAAATAATATCTAATACAATAGAAATAAATTACAATAAATGAATTATTTTATATAAAAATAATACTTAGATTGCCTACTCCAAAACTATTTCATTTGCATTAAAACATCAAGGTCATATAATATAAAACATAAGGCTTTACTGTAACTCAATCATTTTAAATATCATACTTTCGTTTGGATACTTTCAGTTTATTATTATTATAGATAAATAGTTTAATTTAGACTACAGTCTAATATTTTAAGAAATAAAAGTGTTTGCACTGATAAATCCCATTGGTCATGTTTGAAAATAAACTGAACCGAGATTTGGCAAAATTTAGTTTTTTATTGAATATAAGACTGACATGTATAAAATTAAACAAAAACTAGAGGACGGCTTTCGATATTTGTGCAAAAGCTTATGCAAATTAGTTTTGTACTAGCTTAAATAGTTATATTTAGTTAGTTAAGTTTAGTATTCTGTCCTGGACATGACATTAAACTGTATCCTGGTGTATGACTCAATAACCGAAAGGTTTTTTCGTACATCAGGTCCTAGGACCAAATATTTGAGCGCTTTTTTTTTTCGTACGTTCAATATTGTTAATTGTATAAAAAATTGTTTGTTCAAGTTCTAAAGTTGACCATGTTTTTATTATACTTTAGTATCTAAAAATAAATAGATATGATTTGGCTAGTACAATAAAAAAATAGTTTTACCTTTGAAAAAAATAATACATGAAAATTTATAAAAACTTATTGTTTATTAAAAGTTAAGCAAAAAAAGTCAGAACGTTGCTAGAAGTTACTTGCATTATTTATTGTTTTAACCCTGAGTACTGGTGCCAGACAAAATAATGGCCATATTCGAATACTGACGCAATTGCCACTAGTTGGCGCAGTTTTTGTATAAATAGTTGAACTTATCAAATTTTTTTCATTTGAGCTTAGCAGTCAAGAGAGCAACATGTAAGTTTTAGTTTGTACGGAAGCTTACGTAAATTAGTTTTTTACTAGCTGGAATAGTCTTAAAGTTTAATATTGTTATTTTATATGAAAAATTGTTTGTTCAAGTTCTAAAGTTGACCATGTTTTTATTATACTTTAGTATCTAAAAATAAATAGATATGATTTGGCTAGTACAATAACAAAATAGTTTTACCTTTGAAAAAAATAATACATGAAAGTTTATAAAAACTCATTGTTTATTAAAAGTTAAGCAAAAAAAGTCAGACAAGTTTAATTTTGTTAACAAACCAAGGCACTTTTTGTTTGTTTTTAGTTTACATTATGATTAGGTTAGAATTAAAGCTAGCTAAAAGTGTATTGTATTAAGTGATAGATATCACTTGATGACTTTGATAAAATAGTTAGAAAAAATATAATTATAATATAATGTAAGATTAATATGACAAAGTTGTTTATAAGTAAATATAAAAACCTATAGTTATTGAGACGACAGGTTTAAGAAAATTCTCGAGAAAGGACATTTAAGTTATAATTTAGTACTTATAACTAAATCATACTTGTAAATTAGTATTTTAGAGTAGTATTGCACCAGATATTCAGTCTAATTATAGCAGCACACCAAATAATAATTTATGTAAAATTTAGTTTGTGTTAAAAGCTTAAGTTAGTTATGCTTCTTTTAACTTAAATAATTTTAAAGTTTAATGTTATAACTACAATTGTTTTAAAAATTATAAAACTATATTTGTTACTTATAGTTAGTATTGTGGGATTTAAAATATAACAAAGCAAGTTTCAAACTGAATTTACTCGTAATTTTAACAGTTTTTAACAGTTATTAACAGTTTATAATTACATTAACACAAATTAATTATGTAATTTTAAACTTTTGATCTTACTTAATTGATCTTACTTTTTATCTTACTCTGATAAAACCTAAAGCTACTTAATTAACGTTTATGATATAATTAGTTGCTAACAAAAGTAGTTGATAAGTATTAGCTGAAACATGTTTTACTTTTTTGCACAACAAAAATGGTTTTATGATACATGTCTCTAATTTTTATTTAATATATGTATTTTAGAAAAATGAATAGATGACTGTACTTAAACTAACTAGTGGCGTATTTTCAGAACAGCTTAGTAACATATAACGCAAATAAATAATGACAAATATGGAAGATTTACTGTCAAAAATGAAAAACATTACAGTTCAAAAGAAAAGTATTCAATTATATAAACCACCTAAAAGCAGAGGTAATGTTTACAGTGTTCTTATAAAATTATTAAGATGTTTTTTCTTACCGTTATTAAGTTATATAAGTTTTTAAGTTACCTAGGTAAATGTGTTTTTATAATATTTTTAGTCATGTAAATTAGCTAAACGTCGAAACAAACTATTTTTCAGAATCTCATAAAAAAAACAATGATCATGATGAAAGACTTAACATCTCATTACATCATGTTGATCACGGAGATTGTTACGAACCTAAGACATTAGAAAAATGTTCTATATCGTACAAAAGTGGTAGAAAACGTTACAAAAACAAAATGAAATGTTACAAAGTCAAGGGTCGTCTAGGAAAACAAAGGTTTTAATTAACAACTAGTTTAAATAGAATTAAGTTGAGTTATTTAAAAATGAAATTGAAAGTTGGTTATTTACAAAGTTAGCTTGAATACAAATATTGAATCGCAATGTTTTTAAATTATTTATTCAGCAGTAGTTTGTTTTTCTCAATACTATACTTATGATATTCTATTTTATATTTAAATTTGAGACTACAGTAACTCAGGTTTTATAAATTGTTTGTAACGCTTTATAGACCGTTCCTCATGAATGGTATATTTTTTCGATTTGATAATGAAACTTTTAAATTGTTAAACAAAAACTATTTTAAAGGAAAACAGTTTATGACCGCCTTGGAAAACGACGACCACAAAATAATAATGATATAGATAATGACGGTTGTGTCATTATGAAGGGAGACTTATACGCTCACAAAAAGAAATTGTAAGTTGTTGTTTGTTTTTTTTAAACTTATTTTTCGTATAATTGAAATATTAAGTTTTTGTACTTTTTTATTATACGTAAACTCTTAAGACTAATAATAAAAATAACTAAAACATTTATCAAAATATAATATTGAATAAAAATTCAATTGTTTTGAGTACAAGGTTTTGGTTATGAGTACAAGGTTTTACTACCTTGTAAAACAAAACTTTAATGTATTAAATTTCACAGTGACCCGTTGAGCCGAAACAGAGGATCAATAATAAGAAAGTTTAAAATTGACAGGAGAGAAAATATCAAAATATCTCCTGCCGCAATCAAAAACAACTTCAACAACATCAATAAGTCAAAAGTTGATGTAGAAAACGCCTGGTACCAAATAAAAGTATTTCGAGGCGCAGATGAAGTTGAAACTCAATTGATTGAAAAAATGAGTAAAATTATTGATGCTCCCATAGAATACAGGCAGTATCACGTTTTCAACGGTGATGCTAGTTTCTATGTGCTTGGAAAAGGCAAAGCAGATGCGCTGTTGAGTTGCAACCGTCAACTTACCAGCAGTTTCGGTAATGATATGCTGAAAGTAGTTAGGTACACAGCAAAGTCTGATGTATACCGTGACGACCAACTAGAAAGCATTAAGCAGTGCATCAAAAGCCGGGTCTATTTAGAACAAGGCGTTCTTGACTTGAGCGGTCTCAGCTTTGACAAAACTCTGAAGAAGCAAGGTATCAGAATTAACCTGCATAGAAGCGAGTATTTTACAATTATTGTAAAAACATTAGATTCGCTGTTCAGAGGAAGTGATCAAAATAAAAGAATCACAACATTAAATTTAGAAAAAAATAATTAAGTTATAAATCAATTGGCTTTCTCAAAAACAGCCTCATTGATATGTTTCCCAATATTAACCGTCTCTCAGTTGCTGAAAATCACATTAAAATCGTAAAAGATTTGAAAGCATTAAGAGATTGGAATTTAATTGAGCTTAAGTTATACGATAGCAGTCAAGATGCAACTGTAAATGATATAAGCAACTGGCGAAAACTCTTTCCAGACTTGATCAAACTTAACTGCAGAGATTATGAGCCTCCAGTTAAAATAGATGTTGCAGAGTATGAAATACCAAAAACTATGGGAAGCAACTTTATGCTGCTTTCTGATAGTGCAAAAGAAGTGTTCATCAATCATGTCAAAAACTTATTCAGTTGCCTTGACAAAGTAAAAACCTCAGATGATGCAAGCAACTTTTACTGTAAAGATTCACAGTTTAGCTTGACAATTTCTAGCAATGATAAAGATTCTACAATGAAAAAATACTTGGAAGTGTGCAAGGAGTGCACACCAAACAACCGACAGAAAGTCAGAGTCGGTTGTAATAAGTCCGATTCCAAAAAGTATAACTTTGGGAGAGAGGAAATTGTGAAAGCGTTGCGCAAGCTACCCTTATCAAAACACATCATGGACAGCTTTGTTTGTGATGTCACGTTCTGCTCTAGTGAGTTCATCAGTTACGTTATCAGCGGCACTTTTGAAGAAGCCGGTGGTAAAGTTCGCGCCTTCACCAGAAGCATATCCTGCGCAATTTCCGCTGAAATTAAATTTACAATACTGAGCGACATGCTCCATATCAGGAACCAATCGGTCGCCGAAAAGAAAGAAAACGCCGCCAAGGTGGCCGCAATCAACCAGTTGCCACGACCGCCGTGTGACGTGCGAACGGAGATGTTGAAAACTTTCATGAAAGACTCAGGAATGAACGAGAAATATTCGCACGAATGTCTGCACAACAACGGGTGGGATTATGATAAAGCCGGAAGAAATTTTATGGAACTGCACAAAAACAACCACATACCGCTTGAAGCATATCAATTCTAAAATACTGTTAACAAAATAAAAACAAAGAAGCTAAAACGAACTATCGATCTTAACTAAAAGCTTCTTTTCTTGTTATTTTTTCCCTTGATTTTAACAAATTTTTAATTGAGCTCTTTTATTTGTTGTTGTTTTCTTTTACAATTTTAATAAATTTTAATTAAAAAAAAATAAGTTTTTATATTATCAATAAGTATAAGCTAAAAAATGGTCTAAGTAAAATAAAAGTTTTCACTGATATATCCGCAGAAAAGAATGCGAAAACCTTTGATAGAAGAGTTTTTTATGCAAAGAAATTGATGTTTAGTATTAATTATCATAAAATAATATCTAATACAATAGAAATAAATTACAATAAATGAATTATTTTATATAAAAATAATACTTAGATTGCCTACTCCAAAACTATTTCATTTGCATTAAAACATCAAGGTCATATAATATAAAACATAAGGCTTTACTGTAACTCAATCATTTTAAATATCATACTTTCGTTTGGATACTTTCAGTTTATTATTATTATAGATAAATAGTTTAATTTAGACTACAGTCTAATATTTTAAGAAATAAAAGTGTTTGCACTGATAAATCCCATTGGTCATGTTTGAAAATAAACTGAACCGAGATTTGGCAAAATTTAGTTTTTTATTGAATATAAGACTGACATGTATAAAATTAAACAAAAACTAGAGGACGGCTTTCGATATTTGTGCAAAAGCTTATGCAAATTAGTTTTGTACTAGCTTAAATAGTTATATTTAGTTAGTTAAGTTTAGTATTCTGTCCTGGACATGACATTAAACTGTATCCTGGTGTATGACTCAATAACCGAAAGGTTTTTTCGTACATCAGGTCCTAGGACCAAATATTTGAGCGCTTTTTTTTTCGTACGTTCAATATTGTTAATTGTATAAAAAATTGTTTGTTCAAGTTCTAAAGTTGACCATGTTTTTATTATACTTTAGTATCTAAAAATAAATAGATATGATTTGGCTAGTACAATAAAAAAATAGTTTTACCTTTGAAAAAAATAATACATGAAAATTTATAAAAACTTATTGTTTATTAAAAGTTAAGCAAAAAAAGTCAGAACGTTGCTAGAAGTTACTTGCATTATTTATTGTTTTAACCCTGAGTACTGGTGCCAGACAAAATAATGGCCATATTCGAATACTGACGCAATTGCCACTAGTTGGCGCAGTTTTTGTATAAATAGTTGAACTTATCAAATTTTTTTCATTTGAGCTTAGCAGTCAAGAGAGCAACATGTAAGTTTTAGTTTGTACGGAAGCTTACGTAAATTAGTTTTTTACTAGCTGGAATAGTCTTAAAGTTTAATATTGTTATTTTATATGAAAAATTGTTTGTTCAAGTTCTAAAGTTGACCATGTTTTTATTATACTTTAGTATCTAAAAATAAATAGATATGATTTGGCTAGTACAATAACAAAATAGTTTTACCTTTGAAAAAAATAATACATGAAAGTTTATAAAAACTCATTGTTTATTAAAAGTTAAGCAAAAAAAGTCAGACAAGTTTAATTTTGTTAACAAACCAAGGCACTTTTTGTTTGTTTTTAGTTTACATTATGATTAGGTTAGAATTAAAGCTAGCTAAAAGTGTATTGTATTAAGTGATAGATATCACTTGATGACTTTGATAAAATAGTTAGAAAAAATATAATTATAATATAATGTAAGATTAATATGACAAAGTTGTTTATAAGTAAATATAAAAACCTATAGTTATTGAGACGACAGGTTTAAGAAAATTCTCGAGAAAGGACATTTAAGTTATAATTTAGTACTTATAACTAAATCATACTTGTAAATTAGTATTTTAGAGTAGTATTGCACCAGATATTCAGTCTAATTATAGCAGCACACCAAATAATAATTTATGTAAAATTTAGTTTGTGTTAAAAGCTTAAGTTAGTTATGCTTCTTTTAACTTAAATAATTTTAAAGTTTAATGTTATAACTACAATTGTTTTAAAAATTATAAAACTATATTTGTTACTTATAGTTAGTATTGTGGGATTTAAAATATAACAAAGCAAGTTTCAAACTGAATTTACTCGTAATTTTAACAGTTTTTAACAGTTATTAACAGTTTATAATTACATTAACACAAATTAATTATGTAATTTTAAACTTTTGATCTTACTTAATTGATCTTACTTTTTATCTTACTCTGATAAAACCTAAAGCTACTTAATTAACGTTTATGATATAATTAGTTGCTAACAAAAGTAGTTGATAAGTATTAGCTGAAACATGTTTTACTTTTTTGCACAACAAAAATGGTTTTATGATACATGTCTCTAATTTTTATTTAATATATGTATTTTAGAAAAATGAATAGATGACTGTACTTAAACTAACTAGTGGCGTATTTTCAGAACAGCTTAGTAACATATAACGCAAATAAATAATGACAAATATGGAAGATTTACTGTCAAAAATGAAAAACATTACAGTTCAAAAGAAAAGTATTCAATTATATAAACCACCTAAAAGCAGAGGTAATGTTTACAGTGTTCTTATAAAATTATTAAGATGTTTTTTCTTACCGTTATTAAGTTATATAAGTTTTTAAGTTACCTAGGTAAATGTGTTTTTATAATATTTTTAGTCATGTAAATTAGCTAAACGTCGAAACAAACTATTTTTCAGAATCTCATAAAAAAAACAATGATCATGATGAAAGACTTAACATCTCATTACATCATGTTGATCACGGAGATTGTTACGAACCTAAGACATTAGAAAAATGTTCTATATCGTACAAAAGTGGTAGAAAACGTTACAAAAACAAAATGAAATGTTACAAAGTCAAGGGTCGTCTAGGAAAACAAAGGTTTTAATTAACAACTAGTTTAAATAGAATTAAGTTGAGTTATTTAAAAATGAAATTGAAAGTTGGTTATTTACAAAGTTAGCTTGAATACAAATATTGAATCGCAATGTTTTTAAATTATTTATTCAACAGTAGTTTGTTTTTCTCAATACTATACTTATGATATTCTATTTTATATTTAAATTTGAGACTACAGTAACTCAGGTTTTATAAATTGTTTGTAACGCTTTATAGACCGTTCCTCATGAATGGTATATTTTTTCGATTTGATAATGAAACTTTTAAATTGTTAAACAAAAACTATTTTAAAGGAAAACAGTTTATGACCGCCTTGGAAAACGACGACCACAAAATAATAATGATATAGATAATGACGGTTGTGTCATTATGAAGGGAGACTTATACGCTCACAAAAAGAAATTGTAAGTTGTTGTTTGTTTTTTTTAAACTTATTTTTCGTATAATTGAAATATTAAGTTTTTGTACTTTTTTATTATACGTAAACTCTTAAGACTAATAATAAAAATAACTAAAACATTTATCAAAATATAATATTGAATAAAAATTCAATTGTTTTGAGTACAAGGTTTTGGTTATGAGTACAAGGTTTTACTACCTTGTAAAACAAAACTTTAATGTATTAAATTTCACAGTGACCCGTTGAGCCGAAACAGAGGATCAATAATAAGAAAGTTTAAAATTGACAGGAGAGAAAATATCAAAATATCTCCTGCCGCAATCAAAAACAACTTCAACAACATCAATAAGTCAAAAGTTGATGTAGAAAACGCCTGGTACCAAATAAAAGTATTTCGAGGCGCAGATGAAGTTGAAACTCAATTGATTGAAAAAATGAGTAAAATTATTGATGCTCCCATAGAATACAGGCAGTATCACGTTTTCAACGGTGATGCTAGTTTCTATGTGCTTGGAAAAGGCAAAGCAGATGCGCTGTTGAGTTGCAACCGTCAACTTACCAGCAGTTTCGGTAATGATATGCTGAAAGTAGTTAGGTACACAGCAAAGTCTGATGTATACCGTGACGACCAACTAGAAAGCATTAAGCAGTGCATCAAAAGCCGGGTCTATTTAGAACAAGGCGTTCTTGACTTGAGCGGTCTCAGCTTTGACAAAACTCTGAAGAAGCAAGGTATCAGAATTAACCTGCATAGAAGCGAGTATTTTACAATTATTGTAAAAACATTAGATTCGCTGTTCAGAGGAAGTGATCAAAATAAAAGAATCACAACATTAAATTTAGAAAAAAATAACTTAAGTTATAAATCAATTGGCTTTCTCAAAAACAGCCTCATTGATATGTTTCCCAATATTAACCGTCTCTCAGTTGCTGAAAATCACATTAAAATCGTAAAAGATTTGAAAGCATTAAGAGATTGGAATTTAATTGAGCTTAAGTTATACGATAGCAGTCAAGATGCAACTGTAAATGATATAAGCAACTGGCGAAAACTCTTTCCAGACTTGATCAAACTTAACTGCAGAGATTATGAGCCTCCAGTTAAAATAGATGTTGCAGAGTATGAAATACCAAAAACTATGGGAAGCAACTTTATGCTGCTTTCTGATAGTGCAAAAGAAGTGTTCATCAATCATGTCAAAAACTTATTCAGTTGCCTTGACAAAGTAAAAACCTCAGATGATGCAAGCAACTTTTACTGTAAAGATTCACAGTTTAGCTTGACAATTTCTAGCAATGATAAAGATTCTACAATGAAAAAATACTTGGAAGTGTGCAAGGAGTGCACACCAAACAACCGACAGAAAGTCAGAGTCGGTTGTAATAAGTCCGATTCCAAAAAGTATAACTTTGGGAGAGAGGAAATTGTGAAAGCGTTGCGCAAGCTACCCTTATCAAAACACATCATGGACAGCTTTGTTTGTGATGTCACGTTCTGCTCTAGTGAGTTCATCAGTTACGTTATCAGCGGCACTTTTGAAGAAGCCGGTGGTAAAGTTCGCGCCTTCACCAGAAGCATATCCTGCGCAATTTCCGCTGAAATTAAATTTACAATACTGAGCGACATGCTCCATATCAGGAACCAATCGGTCGCCGAAAAGAAAGAAAACGCCGCCAAGGTGGCCGCAATCAACCAGTTGCCACGACCGCCGTGTGACGTGCGAACGGAGATGTTGAAAACTTTCATGAAAGACTCAGGAATGAACGAGAAATATTCGCACGAATGTCTGCACAACAACGGGTGGGATTATGATAAAGCCGGAAGAAATTTTATGGAACTGCACAAAAACAACCACATACCGCTTGAAGCATATCAATTCTAAAATACTGTTAACAAAATAAAAACAAAGAAGCTAAAACGAACTATCGATCTTAACTAAAAGCTTCTTTTCTTGTTATTTTTTCCCTTGATTTTAACAAATTTTTAATTGAGCTCTTTTATTTGTTGTTGTTTTCTTTTACAATTTTAATAAATTTTAATTAAAAAAAAATAAGTTTTTATATTATCAATAAGTATAAGCTAAAAAATGGTCTAAGTAAAATAAAAGTTTTCACTGATATATCCGCAGAAAAGAATGCGAAAACCTTTGATAGAAGAGTTTTTTATGCAAAGAAATTGATGTTTAGTATTAATTATCATAAAATAATATCTAATACAATAGAAATAAATTACAATAAATGAATTATTTTATATAAAAATAATACTTAGATTGCCTACTCCAAAACTATTTCATTTGCATTAAAACATCAAGGTCATATAATATAAAACATAAGGCTTTACTGTAACTCAATCATTTTAAATATCATACTTTCGTTTGGATACTTTCAGTTTATTATTATTATAGATAAATAGTTTAATTTAGACTACAGTCTAATATTTTAAGAAATAAAAGTGTTTGCACTGATAAATCCCATTGGTCATGTTTGAAAATAAACTGAACCGAGATTTGGCAAAATTTAGTTTTTTATTGAATATAAGACTGACATGTATAAAATTAAACAAAAACTAGAGGACGGCTTTCGATATTTGTGCAAAAGCTTATGCAAATTAGTTTTGTACTAGCTTAAATAGTTATATTTAGTTAGTTAAGTTTAGTATTCTGTCCTGGACATGACATTAAACTGTATCCTGGTGTATGACTCAATAACCGAAAGGTTTTTTCGTACATCAGGTCCTAGGACCAAATATTTGAGCGCTTTTTTTTTTCGTACGTTCAATATTGTTAATTGTATAAAAAATTGTTTGTTCAAGTTCTAAAGTTGACCATGTTTTTATTATACTTTAGTATCTAAAAATAAATAGATATGATTTGGCTAGTACAATAAAAAAATAGTTTTACCTTTGAAAAAAATAATACATGAAAATTTATAAAAACTTATTGTTTATTAAAAGTTAAGCAAAAAAAGTCAGAACGTTGCTAGAAGTTACTTGCATTATTTATTGTTTTAACCCTGAGTACTGGTGCCAGACAAAAAAATGGCCATATTCGAATACTGACGCAATTGCCACTAGTTGGCGCAGTTTTTGTATAAATAGTTGAACTTATCAAATTTTTTTCATTTGAGCTTAGCAGTCAAGAGAGCAACATGTAAGTTTTAGTTTGTACGGAAGCTTACGTAAATTAGTTTTTTACTAGCTGGAATAGTCTTAAAGTTTAATATTGTTATTTTATATGAAAAATTGTTTGTTCAAGTTCTAAAGTTGACCATGTTTTTATTATACTTTAGTATCTAAAAATAAATAGATATGATTTGGCTAGTACAATAACAAAATAGTTTTACCTTTGAAAAAAATAATACATGAAAGTTTATAAAAACTCATTGTTTATTAAAAGTTAAGCAAAAAAAGTCAGACAAGTTTAATTTTGTTAACAAACCAAGGCACTTTTTGTTTGTTTTTAGTTTACATTATGATTAGGTTAGAATTAAAGCTAGCTAAAAGTGTATTGTATTAAGTGATAGATATCACTTGATGACTTTGATAAAATAGTTAGAAAAAATATAATTATAATATAATGTAAGATTAATATGACAAAGTTGTTTATAAGTAAATATAAAAACCTATAGTTATTGAGACGACAGGTTTAAGAAAATTCTCGAGAAAGGACATTTAAGTTATAATTTAGTACTTATAACTAAGTCATACTTGTAAATTAGTATTTTAGAGTAGTATTGCATCAGATATTCAGTCTAATTATAGCAGCACACCAAATAATAATTTATGTAAAATTTAGTTTGTGTTAAAAGCTTAAGTTAGTTATGCTTCTTTTAACTTAAATAATTTTAAAGTTTAATGTTATAACTACAATTGTTTTAAAAATTATAAAACTATATTTGTTACTTATAGTTAGTATTGTGGGATTTAAAATATAACAAAGCAAGTTTCAAACTGAATTTACTCGTAATTTTAACAGTTTTTAACAGTTATTAACAGTTTATAATTACATTAACACAAATTAATTATGTAATTTTAAACTTTTGATCTTACTTAATTGATCTTACTTTTTATCTTACTCTGATAAAACCTAAAGCTACTTAATTAACGTTTATGATATAATTAGTTGCTAACAAAAGTAGTTGATTAGTATTAGCTGAAACATGTTTTACTTTTTTGCACAACAAAAATGGTTTTATGATACATGTCTCTAATTTTTATTTAATATATGTATTTTAGAAAAATGAATAGATGACTGTACTTAAACTAACTAGTGGCGTATTTTCAGAACAGCTTAGTAACATATAACGCAAATAAATAATGACAAATATGGAAGATTTACTGTCAAAAATGAAAAACATTACAGTTCAAAAGAAAAGTATTCAATTATATAAACCACCTAAAAGCAGAGGTAATGTTTACAGTGTTCTTATAAAATTATTAAGATGTTTTTTCTTACCGTTATTAAGTTATATAAGTTTTTAAGTTACCTAGGTAAATGTGTTTTTATAATATTTTTAGTCATGTAAATTAGCTAAACGTCGAAACAAACTATTTTTCAGAATCTCATAAAAAAAACAATGATCATGATGAAAGACTTAACATCTCATTACATCATGTTGATCACGGAGATTGTTACGAACCTAAGACATTAGAAAAATGTTCTATATCGTACAAAAGTGGTAGAAAACGTTACAAAAACAAAATGAAATGTTACAAAGTCAAGGGTCGTCTAGGAAAACAAAGGTTTTAATTAACAACTAGTTTAAATAGAATTAAGTTGAGTTATTTAAAAATGAAATTGAAAGTTGGTTATTTACAAAGTTAGCTTGAATACAAATATTGAATCGCAATGTTTTTAAATTATTTATTCAACAGTAGTTTGTTTTTCTCAATACTATACTTATGATATTCTATTTTATATTTAAATTTGAGACTACAGTAACTCAGGTTTTATAAATTGTTTGTAACGCTTTATAGACCGTTCCTCATGAATGGTATATTTTTTCGATTTGATAATGAAACTTTTAAATTGTTAAACAAAAACTATTTTAAAGGAAAACAGTTTATGACCGCCTTGGAAAACGACGACCACAAAATAATAATGATATAGATAATGACGGTTGTGTCATTATGAAGGGAGACTTATACGCTCACAAAAAGAAATTGTAAGTTGTTGTTTGTTTTTTTTAAACTTATTTTTCGTATAATTGAAATATGAAGTTTTTGTACTTTTTTATTATACGTAAACTCTTAAGACTAATAATAAAAATAACTAAAACATTTATCAAAATATAATATTGAATAAAAATTCAATTGTTTTGAGTACAAGGTTTTGGTTATGAGTACAAGGTTTTACTACCTTGTAAAACAAAACTTTAATGTATTAAATTTCACAGTGACCCGTTGAGCCGAAACAGAGGATCAATAATAAGAAAGTTTAAAATTGACAGGAGAGAAAATATCAAAATATCTCCTGCCGCAATCAAAAACAACTTCAACAACATCAATAAGTCAAAAGTTGATGTAGAAAACGCCTGGTACCAAATAAAAGTATTTCGAGGCGCAGATGAAGTTGAAACTCAATTGATTGAAAAAATGAGTAAAATTATTGATGCTCCCATAGAATACAGGCAGTATCACGTTTTCAACGGTGATGCTAGTTTCTATGTGCTTGGAAAAGGCAAAGCAGATGCGCTGTTGAGTTGCAACCGTCAACTTACCAGCAGTTTCGGTAATGATATGCTGAAAGTAGTTAGGTACACAGCAAAGTCTGATGTATACCGTGACGACCAACTAGAAAGCATTAAGCAGTGCATCAAAAGCCGGGTCTATTTAGAACAAGGCGTTCTTGACTTGAGCGGTCTCAGCTTTGACAAAACTCTGAAGAAGCAAGGTATCAGAATTAACCTGCATAGAAGCGAGTATTTTACAATTATTGTAAAAACATTAGATTCGCTGTTCAGAGGAAGTGATCAAAATAAAAGAATCACAACATTAAATTTAGAAAAAAATAACTTAAGTTATAAATCAATTGGCTTTCTCAAAAACAGCCTCATTGATATGTTTCCCAATATTAACCGTCTCTCAGTTGCTGAAAATCACATTAAAATCGTAAAAGATTTGAAAGCATTAAGAGATTGGAATTTAATTGAGCTTAAGTTATACGATAGCAGTCAAGATGCAACTGTAAATGATATAAGCAACTGGCGAAAACTCTTTCCAGACTTGATCAAACTTAACTGCAGAGATTATGAGCCTCCAGTTAAAATAGATGTTGCAGAGTATGAAATACCAAAAACTATGGGAAGCAACTTTATGCTGCTTTCTGATAGTGCAAAAGAAGTGTTCATCAATCATGTCAAAAACTTATTCAGTTGCCTTGACAAAGTAAAAACCTCAGATGATGCAAGCAACTTTTACTGTAAAGATTCACAGTTTAGCTTGACAATTTCTAGCAATGATAAAGATTCTACAATGAAAAAATACTTGGAAGTGTGCAAGGAGTGCACACCAAACAACCGACAGAAAGTCAGAGTCGGTTGTAATAAGTCCGATTCCAAAAAGTATAACTTTGGGAGAGAGGAAATTGTGAAAGCGTTGCGCAAGCTACCCTTATCAAAACACATCATGGACAGCTTTGTTTGTGATGTCACGTTCTGCTCTAGTGAGTTCATCAGTTACGTTATCAGCGGCACTTTTGAAGAAGCCGGTGGTAAAGTTCGCGCCTTCACCAGAAGCATATCCTGCGCAATTTCCGCTGAAATTAAATTTACAATACTGAGCGACATGCTCCATATCAGGAACCAATCGGTCGCCGAAAAGAAAGAAAACGCCGCCAAGGTGGCCGCAATCAACCAGTTGCCACGACCGCCGTGTGACGTGCGAACGGAGATGTTGAAAACTTTCATGAAAGACTCAGGAATGAACGAGAAATATTCGCACGAATGTCTGCACAACAACGGGTGGGATTATGATAAAGCCGGAAGAAATTTTATGGAACTGCACAAAAACAACCACATACCGCTTGAAGCATATCAATTCTAAAATACTGTTAACAAAATAAAAACAAAGAAGCTAAAACGAACTATCGATCTTAACTAAGAGCTTCTTTTCTTGTTATTTTTTCCCTTGATTTTAACAAATTTTTAATTGAGCTCTTTTACCTTTGATAGAAGAGTCTTTTATGCAAAGAAATTGATGTTTAGTATTAATTATCATAAAATAACATCTAATACAATAGAAATAAATTACAATAAATGAATTATTTTATATAAAATAATACTTAGATTGCCTACTCCAAAACTATTTCATTTGCATTAAAACATCAAGGTCATATAATATAAAAGATAAGGCTTTACTTTAAATAAACAGACCGATATCTATGGAACTTTTGCCGAGTGCCACTATGATGAAGAACAATATTTCCCTGTAACAGCTCCCCCTGATGTTCAGACCCCTGTTGAAGTGCAAGAGCGCCACTAGCGGCGACCTGACGTCGTCGTCGTTCACAATCGAGTTCTTGATGCTATGGATGAGTGATTTCGGGTACTTCGAAGTGTTGTGATTGGACGATTTGCTCGCTACTGTGAGTAGGGAGTTAGTTCCTGACTTTTTTTAGTATTATGACGTTTTTATAAAACTTTGGTAGTTGTTTACTTTTGCACAAACAAATTTTTATACATTATGTGAAGATATTTTTTTTTAAACATAACAAAAACTTCAGTCGTAAAAGCTCAGTTATTGATTATTTTTGGTATAAAAAAAAGAAAATTTAATGTAAAACCAACTATTTATAAAAAATGTAGTTAAAATTATTTGTATAAGTTATTACCAAACAAAGCGGAAAACTGAATGAACATTATTTAATTCACTTATTATCACAGAACACAACAAACTTTGCGGCCACACGACGTATATGGGATCTCTGTTTTGTTCGTGCAAGTTCAAGCTGTCCCACATCAAATTGACTGCAACTTTTGTTTTCACGTGGCTGTAATGCTTCAACTGCTGAGAACTTTGCAGCAGGTCGAACAAGTTCGTCGGTAAGTTCAACCTCTTGAAATACCATACCTGAACATTGCATTGTGGTAAAAAATACATAACTTCAATTCAGCTTTTAAAAGTTTATCATACATCATAAGTGATAAAGTAGATAATTTGTAGCAAAAATATTGTGGCACAAATTTCAGAAACAAGTATAACTTTAACGAAAATCAACAACATTAATGCAAAATAATAAATATTTTATTTTTTTATATCGTTTGCTAACTAAATGAAGACTATTTAAAATTCAAAAGTAGCATACTTAAATTTTAACCAGGGTTTCCCAAAATGAAATTTGAAATTTACACTAGATATTTTAAAAATGATGATGTTTAGTTTTGAAACTTACACTAAATATTCTGGAGTTGATGATGAAGAGCAAAAAAAGTCTTATGTGTTTTTAATGGTAGTTTTTTGAGTTATCTTTTTGGAGGGAGCCATAGCTTTTTTAATTTCGGTTTAAGGGGACTTTTGGAAAAAAGTTTGGGAAACCCTGATTTAAACTAATTTCCCAATAAATTAAAAAGCAAGTTTGGCCTAGTTAACTAATCAGCTATCTAGTTTTAAAAATGTACTAAATTATTTAACAATAAGTGTCATCCATTCAACAATTACAACATCAACTCACTAAGTTCCAGTAAATGATGGGGTGTTGATCAACGAACTGTGGTGTTGCAACAACTTGTATGCCCTCATTTTGAAGCAAACTCTCCACTTCTTTACGGAGGACTAGTGAGGACAAATACGGAAATGCCAGTTCGTACAACTCGTCTGTGCTCGTTGATGACGTCTGAGAAAATTATTAGTTTTTTTTTTAGAAAACTTACAACTGTTGGTAAATTTTTTGTATTAATTAATAAAAGCTAATATTTTTATAGCCTAAAGGTTTTTGTTATTCTAAATTGTCAAATTCCAAGTTTTTTCAATTTCCAAATTTTGAAGATAAATAAAAACGAACTCTGAATGGACTGTTGTTAGACGAGTTGGAACTTTGTCTTCGCGGTGTTTTTAATATTGCTTCCTCTGTGTTGCTGAAAAAATAAATTAATCAGTATAAAACAAAAATTACATATCTATTAAAAAAAACTTTTTCATAAAATACATAAAGATCCAACTCGTACAAACATAGTTAATAATCTAATAGTTATAAATAACTTTGAACAAACCTTGAAGTACTGGAAAGCGGGTGGCTTCTTTTCTTTGCTTTCCTATTTCGTTTGTCCTAAATAAAATAAATTGTATTTGTATGATAAAATACATAAAGTTTGAATTATTTTAATAAAAAAATCTTGATTGAAAAGTATACAAGCAAATTGCTAATTATTTATTAATTGCTTTATTATTGCTAATTTTATCATTTTTTTGGTTTCAAACAGTATTTTTTTAGTAATTATTACAACTATTTCAAAATAAGTGCGGCCCTCAAAGACTTTTTTCTAAATAGTGCGGCTCGCGAGCAATTTTTTTCTATTAAAATTGGCCCGCGAGTCACTAAAGGGTGCCGACTCCTGGTTTAGAGCTTTTAGAACGGAGTACCAACAAAAAATTAAGACAATTCAGATACATTTTAACAGGTTTGCTTGCCAGAATTAATGAGTAAAAAAATATTTGCAAAAAATAACCTGGACAATTCTTTCACCGCTGACTGGTTTTGTTGCTTGTTGCTAAGCAACGCTTCTTCTTTCTTCATTTGATTTTCGATTTCGTCAACTAAATTTCTCTTCAGACTGTTACTTGTTGCTGGTTGTAAAATATAAAATATTTAAAAATTAATGTACTTGTTCATGTATAAATGATAGTTTAAAACGAGTGCATTTATAACTTAAGTTCTTCAAACCAAAAGTTTAAAGTTATTTTCTCTAAATCACAAAATCTCTAGGGTTTGTAAAAACAAGACCATGCAAAATAAAAAAGTTATACACCGAAACAGTTTAGCATTTGTATAAGACTGAGACTGATTTTTTTGATGGTTCTAACCATTTTTTATTTGTTTATCGAAAGAGTTTATGAAGCATTACATTAGAAATATATACAATAAACAAAACGGCATACCTGGTTTCATTGAAGATACTTCAGTTTTCTTCTCAGCAGCGCCGACAGTGGTGAAGGGAGAAAGCGGATCCGACATCAGATGAGAAATGTCCTTTCTCTTCACTGATTTGTCTACCGGCTTCAGAGGCGTACTCTGAATACTCATTTCTGAAATCTTCAATTTCTCAACAGGGTCTGTGGTTAAAAAAAAAAATTCTAGGTTAAAAATAATGTTAAACTTTGTAGTTGTTTGAAAAAGTCTTGTGTCAAATGCATATTGTAGTTTTTTATGAGATTTTATGCAAACTTAAATAACTATTAATAAGTAAATAGTTTTTATAGATAAGATACTATTAACATAAATACTTTTATTATTTAGGTTTCTACTAATAACAAGTTAAGTTTATTCATAGTACATTTCTGATTTCTTCACATATTAAACATCTAAAAAAATATACTTAACGGTTTTTTTATCAATCAAATAAACATAAATTTACCGTTATTCATCAAGGGGTTGTCCATTAGGGGATTTTTCTCAACTTGAGGCGAGTTCTTAATGCTGTTGCTAGCAGCAACTGCCGGTAATTTGTTGCTTAGGAACTGAGATGGAGAGAATATTGTGCCACTGTTCGACCTAAAGTAAGACAAAATTTTTAAATACCTACTAACTAATCTACATTCTACTAAACTTTAAAAAACATATTATAAAAAACAGTTAGTAAAATTTTTATTAATTAAAACAGTTTTAATAACATTGACAATCAAATATATATTCACTTTGCTGTACAACCTCTTAATATAATTATTCATAACTACTAATACATCTTTCAAACCTGCTTTTTCTCCCGTTTAAATCATTTTGCCCACCGGGTGGCGGTGTTGAGTTGTGCGAAGCTTCGATAAAGTCTTTTTGTGCTATAAGAGGGGAAATCCCACCTATGAAAAGTAATTACAGGTAATTTAATTTTCGTTGGTAGAAGTTCAAACAGTTGATGGAATAGTATTTACTACTTAATTTTAAAAACTTTATTTGAATAAAACTAATGTTTTATTGCTTTTTATCATACTTAGCAATTAACGTTACACCTTTAGAAAACCAACTTTTTCTCAGATCTATAACATATAACTGCAGAAATTTATAAAAGTATATACGTATATATAAATAGTTTGTTATTGAAAAAAATATTGTGATCATTGCTTTGTGCGTAAAACTCATCGGAAACTTATAAACAGTAATTATAAAGTTTACTTGTTACTATGTAAGTATACACAATAAATTGACTATTAAACTTTTTTTTATAAATAGCATAACACATACACAAGTTTTCATTCCATTGCAGCTAACTACACACTTCTTATTAATTTACTAATTTATTTCCAACCTTTCAATTTTAATTCTCCCTTATTGTCACCGGAGGGCGTTGCCGAGCTTCTCCTGTTGCTCAGTTCCTGACACCTCAACTGGTCGGAATCACTCATGCTTGACAGGAACTTGCTGTCTGCTCCGAACGATGTGGTCCACCTGAGTGGGGGATTGCTTGATCGTGGATCCGTCCGACGTCTTCCTGTGGTTGTTTGCATTTAATTTAAAATATGTAATATTGGAAATATTTAAACTACTCATTTATATGTATAAATATAAGTTTAAAACAAGCTAATAGCTTAGCTGTAATGATAATCTACATCTGAAGTCATGCAAATAAGTTACAACTGGTATGTTGTTTAAACTTATTATTTGTGATTATAAATTAAAACAAACCAGTAATGCTGAGTTTCTGTTGTTTTGCGCGTGGGATGCTTTCTCATTTGCTGTTATTTATTTTGGTGTTAAAAATTAAGAAACTAGTGTGCTATTATATTTAAACTAGTTGTATTGATAAGTGTAAGCCTTTATTTTGAATTAATTTAAATTAAGTTTTAGTATAACTTACATAAATAACACTTATTCCAATCAAATAAGAAGAAATAGTTTTTTGAATTTACTTTTATTACTATATTATAAACTTTGAGTAAAATTACAAAAATGCAGTGCAGATAATAAAAACTAATAGATAAGAAACCTGAAACAGCTTCTATTTTGTTAATGGCAAGATCTAACGTTTTAGGCGGCTTGATATTCGGCTTTGCGATTTCTGCAGCATCTATTCATTATGGTTTTCAACATTTTTAATAACAATAAAGTTTCAAAAAAATTCAAAAGCTAGTTGTACAAGATTCATTCTTAATTTATTATGCAAATTGAAAAATACTTAATCAAGCTAGTTTATTAAAACCAAAATTACAGCTACAAAAATAAAAAATAAGATATCATAATATGATACCTTCTGTTTTCCTTTCATTATTTTCACTTTGAGATCTTCTAACCAATTGTTTAGGCATCGAATTGTAACCATGATCGCTTTGACCTCCTTAAAATGTAATTATTTTGTTATATAACTGGTTGAATAACGCGAACACTAATATTAAACCACTAAACTCAATCGATAAGAAAAATACTAAAAACTACTTGAAGTAGTATCTTTAATCAACTTGAAATTTATTGCTAATACAAAAGTATATAACTTTTCAATTTAAACCACAAAACATAATTAGTAGCTTAGTATAAACGTAACTTCATTTTGACTTTTAATTATTTACAACAGTTTTGTGTTGTAATAAAACTACTTGATTTCTGTTTAGCCAGCCTTTGTTCAACATTTACTTTCGAAAAAGTTATCATTTACATGTATGTAGTTTAATATGTGTTTAAATATACACGATATAACTACCACATAAAACCAATGTAAACAAAAAGTATTATAAAAACTTCAAACTTCTAACACACAAACCCGTACTTCCGCAGTCTTCCTTCCGAGGTTTCGCTTCAACGTTGCTGTCTTCCTTATCCTTCCTTATTTCCTCAGTGACGTCATACGAGGTGCTGACGTCATAACCGCTATTTTCCGACGAGGAGGAACCTGATCTTCAGATCCGTGTAGAGAATCCTGAACATCACGGTTGCCCGCCACACATTCTGCACCTTCTTCCACAACGAATAGCTGGAATGATTAGTTGAGAAAATATATATTTAAAATAAATTTACTTATGTGTACACTACTTTTATTTTTATTGAAAAAAACTTTGATCTATAAGCGTAAATATTTTGATTATTTAGCTGCATAAATTAGTGAAATTTTTTTTTGTAAGGTTGGTTATTATAGATATTCTTTAGTATATTCTATTTGATTATCAAATATATAGATAAAAACTAAAATACATTTAAGGTTACATAAACTTATTAAAAGTTTATGTACATATTTGTATGTGAGCAAATGTCAATTAAGTACAATAATTAAAAAATTTCATTAATAGTTTTATGAGTAAAGTACGTTGAGGAAAACAAAATTTTAAGAAACAAATAAAAATATTTTTAAACAATACAGAAAACTATTATAGTTCCAATTGTTGAACAAGATAATTCTTTTAAAAATATTTTGTTTAACCATAAATAAATATTGACTGTCTCCAAAAAATCAAATTTGTTCGGTTCCATAAAAATTTAATTTAATTGATAAAAAGTGTTTTGTTTTGAAAATATCATCAGTTTTGAAGTTCTTAAATAACTAATGAACTTAAAACAAAAAAAAAAACAAATTGTTTAGTCTCTAAATTAGTATATTTTATAACAAAGAAAAAAATAGTACAAGAAATTAATAATAATTTATAGCTTTTAAAATTACATAATTTTAATTATAGAACTCTTAACACTAAAAGAAAAGAAAAACTTTTTATTACAACTCTTATTATTAACACTTTTTCTTAAGGTATAAACATTTAATTCAATATCTTAAGTTTAATAAAGCTGTGAAAAAGAAGTGATTTATTTGTTTTGTAACACACTAAATTTAAACATATATTTTCTAATTTGAAATTTTTAATAGATTTATTTTTGTTTTTAATTTTTTTCAAATTTTCTCAAACAAAGTTTATTACCAACACAATTACAAAATTAAAGTAAGTTCTCAATACATAGTGCAACTATATTATTATTTTGGTAATTTACGTTGGTATTAGTCATTTAAACTTGAGCTATCTTACAATTGGTGAAATTATTATTAAAAAATGATGCAATATTATTAATGATTCGGTCATTTTATATACACAAAGAGGTTATAACTCAGTGAAATTTTACAAATTAAAACTTAAAACATATTTAACAACCATAAAAAGTTCATACTTGGCAAAAAAAATCAGCTTATTTAATACTGTTTTACAAAGCAAGTATATTTTTCTTAAAAGTTACTAATTTTTTGATGTATGTTAAAACAGCTTTTACATTAAACTAATTTTATAAACAACATATGTGGGTAAGTTTTAAAATTTCTCCTGATTATTGCATATAAGTGATATGATTAATTGGCCTGTAAAATTAAATTAACGTAAAACTAAAAATTGAACTTTAGAATTTTACTTTTTTTTTTATTTGTATCCAAAAAATTTGTCTAAAATTTAAAAAGGAAAAAAATATATAAAAATTACATCAAACACTTGGTCATTATTAGGAAATTGATCAGGTTTATAACGCCTATAGTTAATCATTGTTAGCTTATGATTGAAATTGAACAAACAAAACAAGTTCCCGCGTTTTAACAACCGAAATTCATTTGTTTAATTTTAAAAATTATACTGTAGTAACTTGACAACTAATCTTTGTTACAAACTATTATTTTACTATTTATTCAGCAAATAAATTAAGTTCAAGTGATACAACCTATTTTAATATAGGTTTGTTTAAAAAAAATGTTTATACAAGCCTTAAACTTACTAGGTTTTTATCAATCAAAATCTAATTATTTTTTTTATAAACAACTTCAATTAAGAGTTTACAAAAGTAATTATAAGGTCTTGTAAAAATTCAATTTTTTTAGTTAAAAAAACTTTTATTCAATAACAATAGTGTTTTTGCTCTTTAATGAATTTGTAAAAACATTATGTTTTGAAGAGATAAACATAAACACACTTAGCTGTTAAAACGGAACTATAAAAACATTATGGCAGTCAATTACAATATAAAAGACAAATTTCACGATTCATTAGTTACTAAAAAGATTGGAACACTTGAAAATAATTCAAGTGTCTCATCAACAGTCAGCTTGTATTTATCAATGGAACTTGCTAAAACTAAAGTTTAATGAAGTTTCATTTGAATAGTATATATTCAACAGATAATTTTATGACTTTTATTTCAAGTTATGAAACTAGACAATAATTAAAACTATATTTCAAAATTTAGTACTTCTTTTAAAATTTACTTTTAATCAGCAATGTAAATAAGTAAATAAAAAACATTCTTACCTTTACTTTATACTTTTCTGTACAAAACATTAATTACTATTATAACATATGTTAAAATAGTAAGGGTACTTAATTTCAAGATAAAATTTAAAAAACAGCAAAAGGAGTTAGAATGAAACCTATAAAATAGCTTATGTGGTACTACTTGAAAAGTTATATTGAAATTAAAAAACTACATGTTATGTATAATAAAAATTAATTGTTTATTCAACATACAGCTTAAGTATACCACTAAAGCTATTTATGTAAACCATAAAAAAAAATTATTAAAGACGTTTGTTATTTACTAAAGTCAAATTGTAGTCACGTACATGACTTTGTTAGTAAAACTTACATCAAAAATCTGTATAACATCATCAGCTTTTTTTTGATATATCACCACTTTTAGCACATAACAATTAGTTATCAAAATATAAGCGTCAAGGTTGTGTTAAACATTATTGCCGAAACACTTCAAATATATAACACATCTGAAAAAAGCAACAATTTAATACGAACCCGCTTTGGTGGTTGTCCAACCAGGTTCCTTCCAACACTGCCTTGTTGTAAAGACCGTACGTGATAGCTGTGATCTGTTCATTGTGGAGTTGTGACAACATGAACACTCTCTTCGCTAAACATGGTCTGTCGTGCTTGTGACTCAAGTGGAACATCACTCTGTTGATTGATTTATGATTAATAAAAAACTTAAAGCTGAGGTTTTATTTCCCGTTCGGATAAAAATTAAATCTATAAGAAATTCTCAAAAATATTGAAAATACATTGTAAAGCATCTTTTGATATTTTAAAAACCCAGTTGTATATAACAATAGTTATCTTGAGTAAGATATAGTATATTCCAAACTCTAATTTATATATATTTAGTATATTAGAAAACACAGCACACTTACATAAAACCTTATAAATATAAACTTCTACCTATTTCTTACGTTCTACATCAATAGTTATGAGTTCACCACAGCTTTATGTAAACAAACCTGAACAGCTTGATACAAGAAACGAACCTGTAGTAAGTTTCGTCGTTGAAGCACATGCAGTCTTGCTCGTGCATCACCCGCAAAACCTCGAATGCAGCGCGCAGCATGGCCTGCAAGTTGCTGCAATCGTCAGTTTGCGAATCCAAGCAGGCGAACCAGCATCCGTAGGCGTGCGCCTGCAACAACTTGCTCCACTTCGCCGGGTTGTTCAGGTGCATTCGGGAGAGCTGTCATGGAAAACGTTAACATCAGATTATACATTAAAAATTTTTAGCCAAATTTGCAATAAAAATACCTGCTATAAAGGTGAATTTAAAAAACATAAATAAAACAAACTTTCTGTTGTGTTCTGACTTCGTGGGCGGTTCTTCTCGAATGAACTGACAACTGTTGCTGCCCCTTGTCGGGGTTGTCGTCAAGGGGGAAGAGGTGCTGCTGTATTTGGGGGAAGGTTGTGTAAGTGTAACCACCTTTGTCCGAAGGCTTCTCTTCAGGCGGGATTATTATGATGGTGTGATCACTGTTCGATTAGACGTTTTAGTAGAAAAAATTTAAGCAATTAAATTTACAATCAAAATTACTTTATTTTTATTTGAATGTCTTAAAAAAAATTGAATTTATATTCACTAAAAGCTATCAAATAAGTTATCGAATAAAAAAAAAGGTTAAAATTAAGAGTCAACTAATGCTAAAGCTAAATTTAAAAAATTTTAAATTTTTTCTTTATTTTTTTATACCATTTATAAAAGTACAATTTCTACAACCCAACAAACCTAGTAGCAACGTCGGATTCGATCAACCGAACGCTTTCCAGCTGGTTATCCGAGGTGATCCTGTCGAGGCAGTTGTCGAAGAACACCAGAGTTCTGGTTGTGACATCGCTGGTTTCCAAGCACCTCGTTTCAATGAAGTGGCTGAAATGCTGGCAGGCGACGAGCTGCTGATAGAACTTCTGGCTGTTACGCTCCCTGCTTCGCACGAACTCTGAAATAAAACATATGGTGTTGAGTACTTTTATTCCGGTTCTTTTAGCTTAATTTGGTAGAATCAAAGAAGTTTTCAGTAGTGTTTAGCTACAACTGTAGGGTTTTTACATTCTATTTTCTCTGTATTTGTAACTAGGTTATAATCAATTTGATTATAATAAAAAAGTTCATCAAAAAATAAATAACAAATTTAATCTACCAACGAACTTGTATATATTTCTACTTTTTATGAGATTTTTATGTTTTTGAAACAAATTCATACTTTAAAATGGTATGTTAGGTTTTACAAATAAAAATACTGTACAAGTTATGTAAATAACAACTGACAAAATAAAACTTGATATCAAGTTGTCAGGAATTAATAAACAAAATGTAGGGTTTATTACAACCTAAAAAATAAGCTTGAAAAAATTGGCTTAAAGACTTAAACTCATTTCATATAAAAGCAGATTTATCTAAATAAATAAATGAGTAGAGTAAATTTAAGAACGTTATATACTAAAACGATTTCTATTAATACCAGCTTTTAATTTCTGAACTTCAATAGATCTTTTTGTTTGGAAAATTGTCAGAAGTAACTTTTAGTCATTAAAATGAGATTTTGAACTTATTAAAGTTGAAAAGCAGTTTACATTTCCTTAGTTTAATTCAGCTATATGTGCACAAAGACGTTTTCAAAATTAATTTTATCATTTTAATAAAATAAAAGCTGTTGACCAAAAGTCACAGCATTTTTTTTTATTTTGAACATAACTGTATCAAAAAAATATTATTAAGCAGTTAAAACATACATACAGTCAAAACTTAAAAACTAATCAAAACTTGAAATCACAACTGTTTATTTTACTAACACTATACTGCTTTGAACTTTATAAATAACATAGTATAGATGTAATAGAATAGAGATAACAATATAGAAAAGTACAGCTTAAATGTTTGATTTATGTAAGTTCAAGTGAAAATACAACAATGTCTATTCAGATATAAACTAGTTATTACTTATCAAACAAACTTATATTTTCTACAACAAAAGTTTAGCTTGTTTTAGAATATATACACAGCAATACACTTTTAAAATAAAAGTAAAAAAACTGTTTTATTTATTATTTCAAAAAGCATCAAGATATGATAATGAAATTAAAAACATTAATTTTTTGGTGAATGTTAAACAACTTTAAGTTTTGTTTTACTGTTACAAACAACATTTTTATTTAAACTATTTTATAACATTTAATTATTAGCTATTGATTAAATCTAAACTATTGAAAATTTAGCTAAAGATATTTTTAAACATCTAAGACAACTTAGAATAAAACAATATTTGCTTATGTTTAAATGTAAATTAAATAATAAAGACTTAACTAACCGTTTTTGGTAATTTATCCAATTCATTGTCTATAGTTATAGTTGAACTCTTTCTAATAAGAAGCATACTTAAGTAACTGACTGTACAAAAATTTTTTGCAACTAAATTCGTGTTTTCAGTAGATATCATAAAATAAGTTATTTTATAGTGACGTAACAATACATAGCTGCTGGACGATTTTTTATACTTTTAAGAGAAAAAATATTTGCTTGGTTTTTTAAGCTGGAATAATAAGTTAATATACTTGCTAATAAATTAAAATGCTAAACTAAAGTTTTTATACATAAACATTGAACATAAATACAACTTTCAAAAGTTATCTTAAAAGTTACTATTCTTTTAAACTGATTAAAGTGCTTTGCAATCATATTATTTTAGTTATTGGTAAAAGTATATTTAAGTAGCTTGTTCAGCTATCTTTATTAACTTTACTCAGATTCAAAATCTTTACTGTATAAAACGTTTTGATAAATGTATAAATAGATATATCTTACAAAAAATTAGATGGCAGCTGACTTGATCTCGGTCGTTGAGTTCAAATCCAAATGTAACAACCATTCGACTATATTGCCTTTCGCTCACAACTATATTTTTGAGTTTATAAACTCAATTTTTCATTCATTACACTAATATTTTTTTTACACTTATTTAGGTGTAAAAAAATATGCAAGTGTAATGAAGCTTAGTTTATTTAGTAGTATTTATATGTTTGAAACCCTGTTCGCAAAACTTCTAATACTCAGAAGCTTCATATATAGCTTTATTATAAGTTTAATTTGTTTTAAACAAGTCTATACTCTAAGCATTTAGTTAAGTAGATTTTAAATACTTTTAACTTAAAAACATAGTAAGTAGTACTTGGTTTCATATTTTTATTTTGTTCACAGTTTGCACAGTTTATGCAAAAAACGATTTTTATTTTTTTTTTAACTGAAAAAAGTTTTACTTTTTTTTCAAAATAAGCTTGTAATTCATCTTCAATTACTTTCAAAAGAAAAAAAAATTAAGTGTACTGTTCAGAAAAAACAATAACTTATTTGTAATGAGATAAGGTTTAGTAGTTCAAAAGTGTACACTTATTTACTTATTGTACAAAAACAATTCTAATTTTTCGTAAGATGCTTTTTATGTTGTATACAAAAACATTTTTACACGCATTATAATTAATATATTTTAGCTGGATGGTAATTTAAAGTAGTTTTTAGTGCTTTTAAACAAATTATTTGTAAATAACTGTACAGTAAATAACTATAATAAATTTAGATAAACGGCTAAACAAAGCTTTTAAACTATCTATCGAAAAAAAATAGTAGACTAAACGAAAGGAAACTATTAGTTAGTCAAAACAATTGATAATTAAATCTATAACACTTTTAACATCAAGTTTTCATTTTTAATTACAGTTTTGTTTATAAGATTATTACAATATGGTTTGCACAATATACACATAGAAACTGTTTTACTGTTCAAATAAATCGAAAAAAGTTGTACTTTAAAAAAATAAGTTTGCAATACGCCTTGATTTGTTTTAAAAATATATCTTTGAAAGTTTTCAAATTAGTTTAGAAGTAAAAACATCTAAATCACAGTAAGATCAGGTTTAGTAAATAAAAATTGTAAACTATTTACCTATAGTGCACAAACACATTTTTTATTAAACTAATTTCAACTGCTCTTGAAAGTTTTTAAATATTATCAGTGCATTGAGTAAAATAAAAGTAAAAATAATTTGACCAGATTTTTTAAAGACAAAGACTAAGAGTAAAACAAGACTAAGAGTAAAAGTGTTTATTAAGAAATATTCAATGTTTCAAGGACCGTTAAACAGTTTGATTTATAACTATCTGTAACATCAAAATATAAGTATTTAAGCTTATAAAGTCTTCAGAGTCTTTGAGTTGTTTAAATGTTATATTTCGTTTCAAGCTTCAAATAATTTTTTAAGTTTCAAGTAAATGCGTGTAAAAATTTTAGTTTCAGTTCTAAATTGGTTCGAAACTATTTTGTTACTTTCAAACTTATATGATTTCTAATAATGTTTTAATTAGTTTTATGCATTTTAACGAAACAAGTATTATACTTTCAATGCAGTGCACATTCTTCATAATTTGTTGATGTTTTTGTGGTGTAAATAAAACGTTCTTTAAGTTTTAAACATAATTGCCATAGTTTGTGTTTTTGTTCTTTTATTGTAGTATAAATTCTCTGGCTTCCTATAACTAAATTATTGTATGCCTATTGTTAACAAAATAAATGAAGAAAATGTAAAAAGTTTATTAGTACAGCTAGTGTCAAAGAAGCTTGATTTTAAAACCGCTGCTTTGAAAAAAAAAACTAACTTAGCCACAAATCGAGACTAAAATGACAAACATGGTTTAGATAATAATAGTTTGAGTCTTATAATTTTATACTAACTATGTTTAAATCCATGTAACGCAATACATCAAACTAAAGTCGTTTTAAAAGCAACTTTAGTTTTTAAAGCGCATTGCATTATTTTATACTGCAGCTCAAAAAAGATCAGTCTTTTATTATATTATAGTTATAAATTATATGATAATAAATTTTAGAAATTTTGCTAAAGTTTGATATAAACAAATGTTTTCATTTAAGTTCTTTTTTCTTATCAAGTTCTACTTAATTTCAATAAGATCTAGTCCTTGATTGTAAAAGTTCTTAATTGTAGGTGATTCCCCTTTTATTGTTTGCAAGCTAAATTTAGTAAAATTCAGAAACATTTTAGCTTATACTAAATAACATGAAATTTGTTAATTAACTAATTAGTTTCCAGTGCACACAATAAATCTAACTATTTAAACTACATATTTATTTTTAAAATTATAATATTTTCTATTTTAACTCTCTTATAATCTTGAACTGTACAAAAGTCATGGTAAAGTGCAATTCATTATGTTAATTTTTTAAATGTGGCATATAATGAGTTTAATTTTTCTGTAAACTCATTTAACAAAAATTGTAATGTAGAAAATAATTTGACTTAAATGTCACTATTTACAAAATATTTATTAAAATATATTTACATATTTTTATATAAGGCCATTGTTGAAGGTTTAAAAGCTTTATATAACTTGGTCTTATTTTTAATTATCTAAGAAGTTTGTTCAATTAGTTTTTTCTGATGCATTTAAGAATTCAAATAAATATAAATGTACAGTGAACCAAATAATGGGGTTTAGTATGTGTTTTGTGGGAGGCCACAAGTAATAAGACTAACTTATTTAATATCTGAACTACCCTACAGCCTTTCAAGAAAATTTTTCAAATTTTATCATTCTTATATTTTTAATAAATAAAGAAATCTTACTATGAATTTATTTTATCCTAAGCAAAACTGTATAAAATGATGTTTACTTATACAAAACTGACTATACCCCACAAATTATTTAAAGTCTATTTCAATCTCTTACAGCTCTTAAAATAAGCCAAAAATTATGATTAATGATAACTTATGTAGAAAGTTAAGCTATCAATGCATTATTATATTCAATTAATTTAATAAGTCTTATTTAAGAACATACAGTTATTTGACTAGTTTTAATAACATTTTTAGAAAAAGTTTAATACCAGCTACTTGGGTGTTAAATATAAAACTGGAATTTATATATGTTATTTTAAAATATAAGTGGACATATATTTAATTTAAGATGATTTAAGTTTTCTATGCATTGAAAAAGTGATTTAAAACATTTTTTTACTGATTTTCCTTTTTGTTGAACTCTAATTTTTTTTTGTATTACAAACCAGAAACGTTATATAATTAGATTTACATACACATGTAGATTAGTAAAACAACAAAATTTTATCACAAAAAGAAAATACTTATTTCATTTTTTAATACTTTTTTATTTCTAAAGTACATGTTTGTTTCTATGCAAACTTGTATGTATTTCAATTCTAATGTTATAAGTAGTTTAGCAAATTAAAGAAATTTAAAATCTTAGAACCTTTAAAAAAATATGTTTAAACCAAGGTACAACTGTGTTGAAATACATTGGTAAAAATACATAATATTTAAAAAATATCAATGTATATTTATACAAGCTTATACTACAAGTATGAATCAATAAAATACAGACACTTTTTTGCACATTAAGAAGTTAAATTTAATAAAAAAATAACTATACTTTAATACTTGATAAAATATAAGCCTAATAAGTAACAAAGATATTTTTGGTAATAGTCTTATAAAATTAAAATTGAATTAAATGTGTTTATTTGAACTTCAAGCATTTTGAATTCAACAACTGTGAATTTGAAAGCATTTAAAGAAACTCGTCTTGTTAGCTACGTAAAATAATTACTGCACAAGTCAATATAAAGCTTTTTTTGATAGAAAAACTTAAAATTAATAAATATTTAACTGTTTTAATAATGTTACTTTAGATGCTTGATGTAGACTCCAAATAAACTTTAAATACAATCTGAAACCATGTATTGTTAATCATATCCTTTGCTGGTAATCTAATAGTTTGGTTACGGTAGAATAAATTATACTTTTAAAAACTGTAATAAATAATAATTTTAAAGCTGTTTATACACCTTGAAGATTTATCTAGTATACAGGCAAAAGTTATAAAAGTAGCTAATATTCAGCAGCAACTATCTTATTATTCATATCCAAGTTAAAATCTAAAAAAAAGTTAATTGACATTTATAACTTCTTAATAAAAGTAGGTGTGTTTAATAATTTTTTTTGTTTCTTTTACTAAGTTTAGCAAGTTTTAACTTGGAAATTAAATATATAGTTGCTGTATTGTACAGAGTTTTTCTACCCTATAAAAGAAAATTTAAATAATAACTCTAGAAATCAGTACTAAAACTGTCGGAAGAAGTACAACTAACTTGTTTGTCGGTGTTTGTTTTGTAAATGTAAGCACAGCACTATTTTAAAGATTTTTCTGTACAATCTAAACTTGCTTTTCGACTAAAAAGTTTTTGTTTATGTACCAATCGTTGGTATTTTATAATAGTGCTCATTTTTTATTGTCTCAAAACTTATAAAAAAATGCGATTGTATTACACGAAATGCAAAAGTTTAATAAATTCTTATAACTATAAATATTATTAATTTATTTACAGCAAATAATTAATTTAAATAAGTTATATTTTAAGTAAACATTTTTATAGATTAAATTATCCACAGAACTACCTTGAACCTAATAACTTCTCAAACTGTTTTTCCACTGTACACGTGAAATATTTATATTTTCAATATTGTTTTTTGTAGTATAAAAAAAAGACTTCCATCCGGACTCGAACTCGGATCGCTCGCCCGGTAGTTACTTTATCTGACCAATAATCTATCTAGACTTTTAAACTTGTATCTATCGCTAGAATATATAGCTTACTAAAACTTGTTTCAAGACTTCTCTATAAAAATATACTTATAATTGGACCAAACCCAAGTCTGTTGAATTATGTAACAAGTGTGCTGCAACATGCTTACAATTAAAGATTATATAGTAAGTCAGTTTCTTTTTATGCTAATTTATTCGTTACTTATTGAATAGCATATATTATAATATAGTAATAATTAAAATCTTAAGGTTCTGAGCATTGTTAAAAGGCTTTAGAAAAGAATATTTGTTAACTCCTTGGTTTAATAGTATAGTTGTTGTATATTTTTTGTAGAAAAGAGAATACTGCATCACTACTTAAACTTTAAACTTCTTGCCAAAGCAATCAAATATATTGGTATTGTTTGTTTTTATTAACCCTCATAGCAAATGTCCCATGGAAAAGGTAACTGTTATAATTGCTTTTTCGCACAAAAGTGTTTAAGTGTGTAAACGACACAGACTTTGTACTTTTAAGACATAAATTTTTTTTTGTTATAGAACTAAAACTAATGTCTGCAAATTAAACTTTTTAAGCAACTTTCAGTTTTAATCAACAGCCAACATCTACATACAAAGAGCAAACTAATAACACTTGTTTACTTAATATAATTTGTATATAAACTTGTACAGTTTTGCTGTTTTCATGAACTTGTATTTCCAGACTTTTTTTAGTATCTCGTTTGAATAGAAAAAACAATTTGATAGTAAAATAAAAAACTAGGAGTTTTATTTTTCTCCTTAATCATAAGTTGAGAACTACAGTTATAATCTTAAACGTTAAGAGTGTACAATACAATGATAAACTTAAAACAAAATTCGAGTGTAACAAAAAAAGACTAAAACCGGCTTTGAACTAGGAACCTCAGAAGTAAAATCTATCGCTGTGCCTGAAGATTTTGTAGATCTAATTCAAAGTAAATATACTACTTTTTTTTATTTGCTTATATGTTTATTACATCAATTAATTTACTAGTAGAAAGGTATGTTTTAAATCGGACATTTAAAGTATTATTTTAATTTCTACGGCAAAAATCAACGAGAATGTTATCAATATTGTTTTGTTTTTTTCTGTAACAAAAAAGATAATTGTGCAACCTAAAATAACATAACATAAAAAATTATTTGTGCCAACCACCTAAATTGATATTTTTACAACTTAAAATAAAAATTAAGCTAAGCTTAGTTTTAAGGAGTAATAACAATAACCGCCGAATTTTGAACCCTCGACATCTGGATTTATAAACTAAAGTCTACGCCAACAGGATTTTTGGATAATACGCTACATCTATTTATAATTATTTTAAAGATTGACTCTATAGATTTATTTTAAGCTTTAAATATTTGAAATAAAACATTTTCAATGTTTGCAATTATGAAACTGCAGTTGTTTGAAATTGTATAAGCTTTAAAATATTGTGTTGTTTTTAGTATTAAAGTTTTAGTAACAGACAAATTATACGAAGATCTCATTTATCTGATAAACATGGGATATAAAGAATAAAACTTTTCATAGATTTGAACCATTACTCAGCAACAAGCTACAACTGAAGGTAGTTTGCTATATGAGTATTCTTAAGTTTCGAGGTAGTATTTATTTGTTTTAAAAATCTAACTACAATATGCGAGTTATTAGAAACACAAAGAAAGTTTATTCCGTATTTTGTTTTTATCTAGTTTAATACATTTGTATATTAAACAAACAAAGAGTATAAAACAGCTTAAATTAATTGAGGATGTTTATATGAGTAAAGCTAAGCATAAAAACCAAAAGAATATTGAACGAAAAAAAAACGCACAAATATTTGGTCCTAGGACCTGGTGTACGAAAAAACCTTTCGGTTATCGAGTCATACACCAGGATACAGTTTAAATTCCAGGTCATAATAATGTCTACAATGATAATAATAATTATCAGGAATAAATAATGCTTACTAACATAAAATACAGACTAATAAACAAATGATTTATAGCTTAACCTTGAATATGAAATAAACAAAATTAAATTGTCACTAATATATATTTTTTTGTTATTTAAAATAAACAAGTTTATACAAAGATTCTGCGTGTTTTTGTATTAAAATGTACAACAATAAAATTTTGGTCTATTACTGCATCTTTTATTAGTAGCTTTATAATGGTTTTATCGTATAACCAATTATTCTATTTACTTTCACTTATTCGCGATAAAACAATAAACTCGACAGTTATGAGCTTATCTATATGACTTGACTGTGTATAGTCAAATAACTTGCTAATGTAAACTTTTTATACTTGTGAGTAGTATTGTTCACTTAGATAATCTGTTCAAAACAGTAATAAATTCAAGTTATTCAGAAGTAATTAGATACTTATTTAGATTTGAGTGGGTCTTTTAACAAACTCTTAATATTGTAACACAATGAACTGTTGAAAACTTAGAAAGATGAACTATCATCAATTCATAATACTCTGTTGTTAAAACTATATACAAAAACCTGCACATTTTACTTATCATCTAACTTACGTAAAAACTAAGCTAAAATCTATCATAATCCTTAAAATGTTATCATTCTTCAAAAGTTAATATGTGTGAACTGGTTGCTGTATATAGTTTTTAACTAAAGTTATTTCCTTATATCATGGTTATTTCAGTATTGTTTTTCTAGTTTAACTAAAGTATAATTATATATTTTTATATACAAAAACTATTTTATGTTTGTCATTTAAAACGTAATGATAAAACTAACAATTTAATCTAATGTTATCTTACTTAATATTTAAGCTAACAGCTATTATTTGCATTGATAGTTGTTTAGATCTAGTTTATAAAGCTTGTTGATTTGTGTAGTACTTATTTATAAAAAAACACTTCAAACTAGTATTAAAGAGAACCGTTAGTTGCAATAAATATGTGAGTAAACATTTATTAGGACACTAAAGTTTAACTTTACAAACTATATTAACACGTATCAAAATACTAATAAAACTATGAGTCAAAGTAAAAAATATTTTATTAACTGTTAAAGAACTAATTACATTAATATACATTATAAAAATGTAGTTTTTGTCTAAAGACAAAACCAACTGTAGTCATTGAAATTTATGCAAATTTTTATGCTATAAAATTGAATGATAATGAACAAGTAAAACTTATTTTTAGAATTTATTTTCTTTTCTTTTTAAACTTGCCAATACTTAAAAATAAACATTTCCATGGTTTCTGGCGGAAAAATTCATGCGAAAAAACACCAAAAAAATTATCAAAACGATAAAAAATAAGATTTTTAACATTTAACATTCACGATACTTTCTTATGGCGAATTTAAGCAGAAATTTTGTTTTATCACGTGGTCTCTCTTCATTTATTTTTATAACTTTAACCTAGTTTTAAACTTCTAACTTGTTTTTTTAAACCTTGTTTTTTTTTTGCAAAACTAAATTTTACTATCATGTCGAGCACGAAATTCTACTTCAAAAAACATTTTCTTCTTTACATCTTTTAAAGGTGGTTGAAGTTTTGTTTGAGTACTTTTTTATTGTGCAGCATTTTCAAATGCAAGTATACATTTAAGTAAAAGTATATGTTAGATTGAGCTGATTTAGTATCCATTTTTACTTTAACATTGGATATTGTACAGATAATAAAGGCTAGACCAACTGCTTTTTTTTCGTTGTTTACATAAGATTTATCATTTTTTAAGCTTAAAATAATATGCAATTAAATAACTATGTTTATATTTAGTAAGCAACTAGGTAGAATTAAAGTTTTTTAAAGCAAATATAACGTTTTGTATAAAATTGTGATTACGTTTGGATAAAAAATTTGCACGTATGAGTTTTCAATCTAAGTAGTAATATCTGTGATAAGCATTATTGGATTTATTTTTTTATTTTACTGTTAAAAGTATGCAGAAGTAACTCGATAATAGTCAATGATGCCTCGTGAAAATTAAGCCTAATAGCAAAATAAAATTTATGTTACATACATTTTGCTATGAACTTAAATTTTCACTGTTTTGTAGATGAGTATACTTTCCTCAATACTTTGAGTATTATGGAAAGTGTAAAGTATTTAAATAAAACAAATTTTTTATTCGAACTACGCTGAAAACTTACATAGGTGTGCTTCTGAATCTAAGACGTTTTGTACTGTTGCTGTTTCTAGTTGGAAAGTTTAGTTGTATCAATAGTGCCAGCATAAATGATTTAAATGAACACTAACAATATAATAAAGTAAAATACATCTTCTCCATTTTAAAATATTTGACTTTAACCACAGAGAAAGAAATCATTTTGAAACGAGTTCTTTAGCAACAACCATGAATTAAGTGTAAGTAATGTCTTCATTAAGCAATAAATAAATGTAAAGTATGAACAAAATGTTAATGTTTTTTATTTTTAATAAATATTATTTAAAGTTTGCAGTAAATAAAAAGCTCTCTTAAAAGTTTAATTACTTTTAAGCAAACTATTTATACAACGCGTTAACTTGTTTTTTGATTCACAACTTTTTTACAATAGTCATATCAAACTTTTTGGACTATATTTCGAACAAATTCTAAAACATAAGCAACTTAATAGTTTGTTTTTTTTCTGACGTGTTAAATAATAACTTTTACTAACTTCCCTTTTAAAACTGAAGTCAGCAGATACTGATGGCTCAGTATCTGCATGACCCGTTAACTTATTTTTTTGTCTTAAGCCCTTCTTAGTCTTAATCATTCTAATGGTATAGTAATCACTTAAATAGTAGCTTAAACTAAAAACAACAGGTTATAATTTACACAGCACAGTTTGATTAACAATATTTAATAACAAATGTGATTTAAAAAATACGTATTAACTCAAGTAAAATTATACAAAAAGTTGATAAAGCTAAAGAATAATTTAATAATTTCTTCAATAAGCAACAAAGTTTAATCTATAATTTGGTACTTCTTTTAAAGCAACAAATTTACAAAAGTTTAAACACTCAACTGCAATCCACTCAGAGTTCCAATCCAAAAATATGTCATCAGCCAGAGATCAACAATAAAACTGACCGTTGCTACAACAAGAATAGCATTTTGTACTAAAAATTCGTCGTTAAGCAAACGTCATAGTGCTTTAATAAATTTAAACTTGTCAGTGTTTACAACTAGTTATTTTGTAAATTTATTAACTATTATCACAACGCAGGGCAGATAGCGTTACAAAACCTTTAATTTTATTTGAATTTTTAATGAGACTTTTTAGTTATTTCAACTTAATCTTTGTCAGATTCTTTCTAAATTGGAGGTTTCGTTTTTTTAACTTCAGTCGAATTGTTGTTAGTTGTTGGAAACGTTTTGATCGTGGTAGTTATTCGGAAGACTAAATAATTTATACATAGCTAATACGTTTATAAAACTTTTATATCTGTCCTCGATACCATTTGGTCTTCGTTACGGGTTTTTGTATTTGGTTTTGTTAGTTGTGTTTATCTTGTACCAAGTGCTGGTATGAAAAGTATACGTTTTTATTTGTAAGCGTATTTTATTGAGTTTTTATTAAGTACTATTAAGTTTAAAATCTTAATTTGTTTTGGTTTAGCTCCTTTGTTGTTTCAAATACCTTTCAAACTTGTATCTGTTTAGAAACAATTAGCAAATACTAGTATTCAAACTATGTTCATAACAAATAGAATTTGTATAAACAAATAGATATTAAATAGAACCTTTTGTAATAAGTGTGTGAAAAAATGTTTATCCACACACTAAGGTTTAGCTTAAGTTTCCAAACTATATTAATATATCAAAACACCAATGAAACTGTTAGGCAAAGTAAAAATTTTTGATAAACTTTTAATGAACTACTTACATTCGAGGTCAACGAACAAATATATTTATTGAAATATACAAACACTTTTACTTTATTTATTCAACAAACAAAACTCAAAAAAGTTGATTATTTTAACACAACACTTCAACAAGTTTTTAACTAATTTATATTTTTTAGGTTTCTTTTTGTAAACTTCCATTAGTTTAAATACTCAACTCCATAAAAATTTCGAGACAATTGCATTTATATTAACAACATTAAGTTTAACTAATAGATAGAACCAAGCTTTATCTGGAAACTAGACTGAACTGTAAACATTTTAGTTTATGCAAATTTTCAAGCATCAAAATTCAATAAAAATGAACATTTAACTGTTTTTTTAACTTGCCTATACTCAAAAACTAATGTCTAGATCTTTTCGGCCACAAAATTTTGTGCAAAAAAAGAACCAAAAACTTTAAGTAAACGATAAAAAATCAGAATTGTTAGAACAAGTGCGTTAACATTTTTCATGAATAAAACAATACTATTTAGCTTTTAGTCTTATAATTTTCAGATTGTGATTAGTTCAACTTGCACAATACTTTATTTGCTTAGATCAATAAATCCAATACAATCTAAAGTCTTTACTTTCTAATAAACCCATATAGTTCAATTAGTAATATACAATTCAATGTTAACAAGTATTATAAATTGCTATGTCTAACTGTGATTAAACTAGAGTAATGCCATAACTAACTTTTAATTGACCTTTATAAGCAAAAAACCTAAGATATGATTGAATACTTAACTGATAATTTATTTACGAGACACATTTAGTATTGAATATTATGTAGTAACATAACTAGTTGAATTACAATGTAATGATACTTTTAAATATAATTAAAAAGTAAGCTGAAGTGTTAGTTATAGAATAATACCAGAGTTGTCTACTACAAAATTGTATCATTTGTAGTACGCAAAACACAGGATACATACTATAAAACATAAAACTTTACTTTCAATTCAAATGTTGTAATATTTAATATCGAGTCGAAAACAAAAACCAAAATTAAATAGACAAAATAAAACCTTTCGTTACTATGATAATGCATACAATTTGTAGAACTTTGTGTGGACAATTTAAGACGTTTATTATTGAAAATTTTATTTGATTTACTTGAAAAATTAATCTTTTAAATTTATAGTTAAATACACATGTTGTTTGTGATATGAAACTAGAAACAATCACATAAACCAGCGCAACAATATGATAATTAAGTATGAAGATTTGATTGTAGTTTAAAAATTAGAATCCTTTATACGCAACAGTAAAATATTTAAGATCTAATTGCCATATATGTTTGCATCTGTTCGTTTAATTAAGATACACCTTATCCAATACTTATTATGTACATACAATTAGTCTTATTTGAAACTAATTTAATAACTTATAATCCAAAAGATAATATCCATATACAACTAAAGTGTAAATAAAAATTAATAAGTTTATACTGTATGAGACTACAGGGTGATGACGTAATGATTGTAAATATGCAAAAATAAAAAACATTACAAAATTACCAGAAAAATTGTGGACATAAACGGTATTTTGTAAGTGTCTAATTTAAAAGTTGTCCAAACATTAGTTATAAATTAAGACGCAAATACTTACTTATGTAAATGGAAAATTTTAGCTTAGTTTAACCATTTTTTTTCTCTTTGAAGCCTAACGGCGCTTAAATCTCAGTTAGTAATCTACTAGTGTAACTCAAACAAATAATACAGTAACTGATTCATAAAGTAACAGGCACTAAAGTAGTGTAAATTGGGATTAGTTGAGTAATTATTTTCCAATAAGGGGTAAAACATGAAAAATAGCTGGTCTAAAGTATAATTAAACACTAAACTAAGAATTTATTTGCTGTTTATGAGACTTAGTAACTTGAATTAATATAACTTTTTGAATTGAAATGGAATGAAACTGATAAAGTAAACTACAACGTAAAACTGTTGCGTTACTTTTTAGTAGTTCGAATTACTTATAGATATATACTATTAAACATTTCACTTTTAAATTAAACATATCTGTTAATAGCACTAAAATTCAGTTCAGTCTTTACTTAACTTTGAGCTATAAGTAGAATTAAATTACTTCACAGCATACAGTATAAACAAAACAATAAAGCTAAGGCTGTTTAAATAAAAACATAAACTAGATAGAAGACTTTTATAGGTAAACTAACTGGTATGTACAACTAGTAAGTTTATGAGACAAAACACAATAGAATGATATTAATAAATCAAATTACAATAAGTGAAGTGTTATATATAGAATAATAAATTGATTGTCTACTCCAAAACTATACCATTTGGAGTACTACATCAATGTTATATACTATAAAACATAAAACTTTACTGTAATTCAGATGTTTTTAATATCAAACATACATATGGGTACTCGCTAGTGTATAAGAGAAAAATAACATACTAAAAGAACTTGCGTAACTACTCGTACATCAAACAAAAAACTAATTAGGTGCCGACCAGCATAAGGACGCGGCCTAAAGGACGGCTTTCGTTATTTGTGCAAAAGTCCCGGGAGCTAGAGTTTCTCCGGAGGAGGAACTCGCAGCGGAAGGACTTATGCACAAATAACGAAAGCTGTCCGCTACCACTTTAACTCAAAACCGAACTACTTCTTAGAGCTCAGTACCACACTTTTATCTGGTTTGGCTGTCAGGCTTACTAACTGGGCTCCAAGCGTAATTAGGTTTTTAAGAAAAAATGGTTGGGAGTAAAAGTGAAAAATTTTTCGCCGGCGGAGCCGGCGAAATGCCTTCAAAATAATTTTTTTATCAATCTCAAAAATTTCCCGCCCTTTTTTCACTTTAGGGATTTCCCCCTAATGTGAAATTTTGTGTGGGGGGGCCTTAATAATTTAGTGCGTACCTCTTAGACCGCGTACCTTACAGACATTAAAAATCACTTTGACGCATTGTAAATTACTACCTGATGTTAAATCATTTTTGTTCATTTTAAAATTCTTTAACTACTTGCATCTTTAATAGTTCTAAGGTCCGGCTGCAGTTATAACGTCGCTTCTGATTGGCTAATATATTACAATTTTTATTGATTTAATTTTTATTAATTCATTTTATTTTTATGTATTTTGGTAATTTTTTTTAATATTTTGCTGTATCATCACTTCACCTCATAATGTTATGAATGAAAACATATACAAAGCCTTACAACTGCAGCCGATCCACTTAAAATATGGCTTAACTTACCTTATCTAATTATTAACATATTTAAATTTAAACAATCACTGTCTAAAACTATATTGTTTAACCAATAAAATACAGTACCACTTGAGTTACTACACAATGTTACAAAATATTCAAAAGGAATATTAGTGATTTTATATTTTAAACAGTTTTTGACAGAGTTTATTTAAATAAAATAGTTAACATCCTTGTATTTTGTATAAAAAACAAACTTTTATTAATTATCAAAATATTCTTTGCTTAGAGTCTTTACTGTGACACTATCTAATAGTATGAATGATGAAACTACTAAAAAACACTTGGAAATAATGCTGCACAATACATAGTATCAAGTTTGAGATAAAATAAACACCTATGTTAGTTTATAATGTCACAATAGAAATTCCAGACAAAGACTATTTTGAAGTATTATTGATATTCCAGAAAATTAAGTTTAACATGTCTATATAACAATCATATGTAGTCAGATAAAAGTCTGGTTTTGTTAGCTAGTCACAGTTTATTTATCATAACTCTGTTAAACATTAAAGGGTTATCAACAATTGTTTCTAAATGTTAATATTTTTTTCTTTTATTAGCTTTTGAATACACTTTATAACCACTTTAAGTAACAAACCAGACTCTTATACAGTTTAGCATTGTCAATTATTACACTGTACTACATAATTCTAAAAACATTTAACAGTTCTAGACATGTTTTGAACAGTTTTTGTTCAAAAATATAGCTAACATGCTTGTATATTATATCTAAAACTAACTATTAATCGTTTAAATATTCTTTCATTGGAATTTTTTAACAGTATATCATAAGTATCTGTTTTATATAGCATTTCATTAACTAACATAAAACATTTGGTTTAATCTTACACATAGTATCAAGTTGAAGATGAAACAAATACTTATGATACACTATTTTATAATGTCACACAATTAAAATTCCAGACAAAGACTATTTTGAAGTATTATTAATATTCCTTAAAACTAAGTCTATCATGTCTATACAACATTGTCTTTTTATAAACATCATATATAGTCAGACAACAGTCTGGTTTTTGTCAGCTAGTTACAGTTTTGATCACAATTCTGTCAACTATAATAATTAATTAATGATTATCAATCTTATAGTATGTTTAAACATTGAACTTTATTACCACTTTTAATTATAATCACTACATATAACTGAAACAAACCAGACTTTTATCTAACTTGGTTATATAAACATACAAAAACACCAACTAAACATAAGTCAGTTGATCATGCTGTCTAAATGTTGTTTGTGTTCTTATATGTTTATATGTAATGAAATATGTCACTTATACAGAAGCATTTTACACTATTGCTTTAATTGATTAGTGGATAAAAACATAATAATAAAACATTTACTTAAAAAATTAATAACAACATGAATACCAAGGCTGCCAGTAATTAATTCAAAAATTGTACCTTTGTAAAATTCAGCTTAATTTAAATATAATTAGAAACTAAGCAGCAAAAGCTGTTAATGCATTATGTACTTTACTTGATATAAATTGAGTTTGAGCTCTAAATTATATTAATGATTCTCTATGTTTACAAAAACAAAAATTAATCATGTAAGTAATTTTTAAGTATTTAAAATTGAGTGTTACTGAAACATTAAGTGCTTGGCAACCTTGAAAAATAATCTTGTATGAAATTTATCTATCTTAATTAAATAAGAAACTAACCTCACTAAGAGCTGCAATAGTCCAAGAACTGACTTGGTTCACCAAAATTGTTAGCAGTATGGAGGATTGATTAGGAATTAGAAAGATGATTGATCTAGCATCTAAATATAGATGCCCATTTTGTTTCTGCTCAACATAAGACTTTTTAGTGAGTTTATGAATATAGAGTGAATCAAACAAATGAAATTTTTTCAAAATAAAGGTAAAGACTTTTCTTTAAAGTTGTGAACAAAAAGATAAAAATACACATGATTTTCATAATAAACTATAAGACTGTTGATTAAAGACAATTTTTCAACAAACAGGTAAACACCTTTCTGTGGAGTTGTGAACAAAAAGAAAAAAAAAACAAGATTACCACAATAAAGTAGAAGTCTTTTGATTTAAGACAGTTTTTCAAAATACAGGTAAACACTTTTCTGTGGAGTTGTGAACAAAAAGAAAAAAAAAAAAAAGATTACCACAATAAAGTAGAAGTCTTTTGATTTAAGACAGTTTTTCAAAATACAGGTAAACACCTTTCTGTGGAGTTGTGAACAAAAAGAAAAAAAAACAAGATTACCACAATAAAGTAGAAGTCTTTTGATTTAAGACAGTTTTCAAAATACAGGTAAACACTTTTCTGTGGAGTTGTGAACAAAAAGAAAACAAAAACAAGATTATCACAATAAAGTAGAAGACTGTAGATTTAAACCACTTTGACAACATACAGGTAATGACTTTTCTTTGAAATTGTGAACAAAAAGATAATTAATACCCTTGAATATCATAAGAAAGTAGAAGACTCTTGATTTAAATAACTTTGACAACATGCAGATAATGTAGATTTGTTTTGTTTTCTTTTTTGTTCAAGCATAAACAGTTCAAGTTTAAATTTTATTGATTTTTTTATACTATGTCATTGTTTTTGAATTGTATGTGCTTGTACTTTAAGTACTTTTTATTACTTAAAGCAACATATAAAAGGTAAACTCTAAAAATACATATGTAAAGAAAGTTAAAGTAAAAATTTGATGGCCTAGCACTTCCAAGAAAACTTTTCTAAAATGAATTGCAATTTTTTAGAAATTTCTGCAAACAGATTTTTTGTATAATTACGTAATAAATAAAAACTTTGTGCAAAAAATTCACTTGGTGACATTCACGAGGCCTCTCTTCTCTCGCTTTGACAGTTTAAAGCTAATTTTCAACTTTTGGCTCTAACTTTTTTAAACCTTGTTTTTTTCAAAAATAAATTTCACCATCGTTTTCAGCACAAAATTCTGCTTTAAAAAACACCAAACACTTTATTAAAACGTTAAAAAATAAGCAAATTACAACTTTAAAATTTCAAAGCTTTGAAATATACAATCTGCTTTGAATACATTTCAAACTTCAATGTTTTTGCATGATCTGAGTTTTAAACAATTAGCAGGCATTAGTACTCCATTTATGTTCAAAACAAATATCTCTGCTATATTTTAAATTCCAGCTTTAAATTTTTGTATCAGCTAAAGGTTTATATTTGTAACTGTTCATTAACTGCTTTAAAAAATCTGTATAAGTGAATTTAAATGTTTCAACTCTAACTTTGATTTAATACAATAACCATAAACTTAAACGAAAAGTTTAAATTATAAAGAAACGAAAAGTAAACCTAATCAAAACGCTGTACCATAGAGCATACAGAATCTGTTCGAAAGAATTACTTCATTCAGAGGTTGAGAGAATAAAAGAAATTTTAATAAAAAATTGTTACCCACCAGATTTGATTAAGAAGGTGATAAAATCACACCACAATAACATAAATCAACCTAGACTATTTGGACCGGAGAAGTTCCCAGCAATATTAAAACTACCTTATATTGGAGAAAAATCACGAATATTTGAGAGCAAACTAAAAGACTTAACAAAAACATCTTACAATCAAGTGCTTCCAAGAGTTATATTTCTTTCAAAATATTTATTAAAAGTGCAATTGAAGGACCCGATACCAGACAAAGACAAAAGTTGTGTAGTATACAAGTTTAATTGCTCTTGCGAAAAGAGCTATATCGGTCAGACCTCTAGGCACTTAAAAACCAGGATAAAAGAACATCTACCTGCTTGTGTATTGAAATTCATCGAACAAGAACCTGAAATTAAGACAATAGCAACAAAAAACGCAGCAAAAAGATCTTCAGTTGCAGAACATCTAATAAATAATAGAGATTGTGCTAGGAAATATGACATATCCAGATTTAGAATAATCCATCATTGCAATAGTGTGTTTGATCTCGTGAAGTTGGAGGCTATCTCTATATTTTTGGAAAAACCAGAACTGTGTAAACAGAAGGAATTTGATTATAAAGTGTCTTTATTTAGTTAAATTATCTATTTTTTATCCGTTAGTAGTATTTGAGTTTAATTATTTATTACTTTACACTGATTATTTATTGTGCTTATTACTTTGTTAGTTTTAACTTTTTGTTTTTTTGTTTAAAAACTTATTCATAGTTTTAGAATTGTTCTACTGTTTAGTTCTGACGAAAAGTAGTGTAATATGTATAAACTATCACAGAAAAACTTGAGAGAGTGTTTTATTTATTTGTTTTTGCATTAAATATGAATTAGCTGATAATGTTTGAAGTATTATTAAAAGTTAAGCAAAAAAAGTCAGAACGTTGCTAGAAGCTACTTGCATTATTTATTGTTTTAACCCTGAGTACATGTGCCAAACAAAAAAATGGCCATATTCGAACACTGACGCAATTGCCACTAGTTGGCGCAGTTTTTGTTTAAATAGTTGAACTTATCAAAATTTTTTCATTTGAGCTTAGCAGTCATGTGAGCAACATGTAAGTTTTAGTTTGTACGGAAGCTTACGTAAATTAGTTTTTTACTAGCTGAAATAGTCTTAAAGTTTAATATTGTTATTTTATATGAAAAATTGTTTGTTCAAGTTCTAAAGTTGACCATGTTTTTATTATACTTTAGTATCTAAAAATAAATAGATATGATTTGGCTAGTACAATAACAAAATAGTTTTACCTTTGAAAAAAATAATACATGAAAGTTTATAAAAACTCATTGTTTATTAAAAGTTAAGCAAAAAAAGTCAGACAAGTTTAATTTTGTTAACAAACCAAGGCACTTTTTGTTTGTTTTTAGTTTACATTATGATTAGGTTAGAATTAAAGCTAGCTAAAAGTGTATTGTATTAAGTGATAGATATCACTTGATGACTTTGATAAAATAGTTAGAAAAAATATAATTATAATATAATGTAAGATTAATATGACAAAGTTGTTTATAAGTAAATATAAAAACCTATAGTTATTGAGACGACAGGTTTAAGAAAATTCTCGAGAAAGGACATTTAAATTATAATTTAGTACCTATAACTAAATCATACTTGTAAATTAGTATTTTAGAGTAGTATTGCATCAGATATTCAGTCTAATTATAGCAGCACACCAAATAATAATTTATGTAAAATTTAGTTTGTGTTAAAAGCTTAAGTTAATTATGCTTCTTTTAACTTAAATAATTTTAAAGTTTAATGTTATAACTACAATTGTTTTAAAAATTATAAAACTATATTTGTTACTTATAGTTAGTATTGTGGGATTTAAAATATAACAAAGCAAGTTTCAAACTGAATTTACTCGTTATTTTAACAGTTTTTAACAGTTATTAACAGTTTATAATTACATTAACACAAATTAATTATGTAATTTTAAACTTTTGATCTTACTTAATTGATCTTACTTTTTATCTTACTCTGATAAAACCTAAAGCTACTTAATTAACGTTTATGATATAATTAGTTGCTAACAAAAGTAGTTGATAAGTATTAACTGAAACATGTTTTACTTTTTTGCACAACAAAAATGGTTTTATGATACATGTCTCTAATTTTTATTTAATATATGTATTTTAGAAAAATGAATAGATGACTGTACTTAAACTAACTAGTGGCGTATTTTCAGAACAGCTTAGTAACATATAACGCAAATAAATAATGACAAATATGGAAGATTTACTGTCAAAAATGAAAAACATTACAGTTCAAAAGAAAAGTATTCAATTATATAAACCACCTAAAAGCAGAGGTAATGTTTACAGTGTTCTTATAAAATTATTAAGATGTTTTTTCTTACCGTTATTAAGTTATATAAGTTTTTAAGTTGCCTAGGTAAATGTGTTTTTATAATATTTTTAGTCATGTAAATTAGCTAAACGTCGAAACAAACTATTTTTCAGAATCTCATAATAAAAACAATGATCATGATGAAAGACTTAACATCTCATTACATCATGTTGATCACGGAGATTGTTACGAACCTAAGACATTAGAAAAATGTTCTACATCGTACAAAAGTGGTAGAAAACGTTACAAAAACAAAATGAAATGTTACAAAGTCAAGGGTCGTCTAGGAAAACAAAGGTTTTAATTAACAACTAGTTTAAATAGAATTAAGTTGAGTTATTTAAAAATGAAATTGAAAGTTGGTTATTTACAAAGTTAGCTTGAATACAAATATTGAATCGCAATGTTTTTAAATTATTTATTCAACAGTAGTTTGTTTTTCTCAATACTATACTTATGATATTCTATTTTATATTTAAATTTGAGACTACAGTAACTCAGGTTTTATAAATTGTTTGTAACGCTTTATAGACCGTTCCTCATGAATGGTATATTTTTTCGATTTGATAATGAAACTTTTAAATTGTTAAACAAAAACTATTTTAAAGGAAAACAGTTTATGACCGCCTTGGAAAACGACGACCACAAAATAATAATGATATAGATAATGACGGTTGTGTCATTATGAAGGGAGACTTATACGCTCACAAAAAGAAATTGTAAGTTGTTGTTTGTTTTTTTTAAACTTATTTTTCGTATAATTGAAATATTAAGTTTTTGTACTTTTTTATTATACGTAAACTCTTAAGACTAATAATAAAAATAACTAAAACATTTATCAAAATATAATATTGAATAAAAATTCAATTGTTTTGAGTACAAGGTTTTGGTTATGAGTACAAGGTTTTACTACCTTGTAAAACAAAACTTTAATGTATTAAATTTCACAGTGACCCGTTGAGCCGAAACAGAGGATCAATAATAAGAAAGTTTAAAATTGACAGGAGAGAAAATATCAAAATATCTCCTGCCGCAATCAAAAACAACTTCAACAACATCAATAAGTCAAAAGTTGATGTAGAAAACGCCTGGTACCAAATAAAAGTATTTCGAGGCGCAGATGAAGTTGAAACTCAATTGATTGAAAAAATGAGTAAAATTATTGATGCTCCCATAGAATACAGGCAGTATCACGTTTTCAACGGTGATGCTAGTTTCTATGTGCTTGGAAAAGGCAAAGCAGATGCGCTGTTGAGTTGCAACCGTCAACTTACCAGCAGTTTCGGTGATGATATGCTGAAAGTAGTTAGGTACACAGCAAAGTCTGATGTTTACCGTGACGAGCAACTAGAAAGCATTAAGCAGTGCATCAAAAGCCGGGTCTATTTAGAACAAGGCGTTCTTGACTTGAGCGGTCTCAGCTTTGACAAAACTCTGAAGAAGCAAGGTATCAGAATTAAATTGCATAGAAGCGAGTATTTTACAATTATTGTAAAAACATTAGATTCGCTGTTCAGAGGAAGTGATCAAAATAAAAGAATCACAACATTAAATTTAGAAAAAAATAACTTAAGTTATAAATCAATTGGCTTTCTCAAAAACAGCCTCATTGATATGTTTCCCAATATTAACCGTCTCTCAGTTGCTGAAAATCACATTAAAATTGTAAAAGATTTGAAAGCATTAAGAGATTGGAATTTAATTGAGCTTAAGTTATACGATAGCAGTCAAGATGCAACTGTAAATGATATAAGCAACTGGCGGAAACTTTTTCCAGACTTGATCAAACTTAACTGCAGAGATTATGAGCCTCCAGTTAAAATAGATGTTGCAGAGTATGAAATACCAAAAACTATGGGAAGCAACTTTATGCTGCTTTCTGATAGTGCAAAAGAAGTGTTCATCAATCATGTCAAAAACTTATTCAGTTGCCTTGACAAAGTAAAAACCTCAGATGATGCAAGCAACTTTTACTGTAAAGATTCACAGTTTAGCTTGACAATTTCTAGCAATGATAAAGATTCTACAATGAAAAAATACTTGGAAGTGTGCAAGGAGTGCACACCAAACAACCGACAGAAAGTCAGAGTCGGTTGTAATAAGTCCGATTCCAAAAAGTATTACTTTGGGAGAGAGGAAATTGTGAAAGCGTTGCGCAAGCTACCCTTATCAAAACACATCATGGACAGCTTTGTTTGTGATGTCACGTTCTGCTCTAGTGAGTTCATCAGTTACGTTATCAGCGGCACTTTTGAAGAAGCCGGTGGTAAAGTTCGCGCCTTCACCAGAAGCATATCCTGCGCAATTTCCGCTGAAATTAAATTTACAATACTGAGCGACATGCTCCATATCAGGAACCAATCGGTCGCCGAAAAGAAAGAAAACGCCACCAAGGTGGCCGCAATCAACCAGTTGCCACGACCGCCGTGTGACGTGCGAACGGAGATGTTGAAAACTTTCATGAAAGACTCAGGAATGAACGAGAAATATTCGCACGAATGTCTGCACAACAACGGGTGGGATTATGATAAAGCCGGAAGAAATTTTATGGAACTGCACAAAAACAACCACATACCGCTTGAAGCATATCAATTCTAAAATACTGTTAACAAAATAAAAACAAAGAAGCTAAAACGAACTATCGATCTTAACTAAAAGCTTCTTTTCTTGTTATTTTTTCCCTTGATTTTAACAAATTTTTAATTGAGCTCTTTTATTTGTTGTTGTTTTCTTTTACAATTTTAATAAATTTTAATTAAAAAAAAATAAGTGTTTATATTATCAATAAGTATAAGCTAAAAAATGGTCTAAGTAAAATAAAAGTTTTCACTGATATATCCGCAGAAAAGAATGCGAAAACCTTTGATAGAAGAGTTTTTTATGCAAAGAAATTGATGTTTAGTATTAATTATCATAAAATAATATCTAATACAATAGAAATAAATTACAATAAATGAACTATTTTATATAAAAATAATACTTAGATTGCCTACTCCAAAACTATTTCATTTGCATTAAAACATCAAGGTCATATAATATAAAACATAAGGCTTTACTGTAACTCAATCATTTTAAATATCATACTTTCGTTTGGATACTTTCAGTTTATTATTATTATAGATAAATAGTTTAATTTAGACTACAGTCTAATATTTTAAGAAATAAAAGTGTTTGCACTGATAAATCCCATTGGTCATGTTTGAAAATAAACTGAACCGAGATTTGGCAAAATTTAGTTTTTTATTGAATATAAGACTGACATGTATAAAATTAAACAAAAACTAGAGGACGGCTTTCGATATTTGTGCAAAAGCTTATGCAAATTAGTTTTGTACTAGCTTAAATAGTTATATTTAGTTAGTTAAGTTTAGTATTCTGTCCTGGACATGACATTAAACTGTATCCTGGTGTATGACTCAATAACCGAAAGGTTTTTTCGTACATCAGGTCCTAGGACCAAATATTTGAGCGCTTTTTTTTTCGTACGTTCAATATTGTTAATTGTATAAAAAATTGTTTGTTCAAGTTCTAAAGTTGACCATGTTTTTATTATACTTTAGTATCTAAAAATAAATAGATATGATTTGGCTAGTACAATAAAAAAATAGTTTTACCTTTGAAAAAAATAATACATGAAAATTTATAAAAACTTATTGTTTATTAAAAGTTAAGCAAAAAAAGTCAGAACGTTGCTAGAAGTTACTTGCATTATTTATTGTTTTAACCCTGAGTACTGGTGCCAGACAAAAAAATGGCCATATTCGAATACTGACGCAATTGCCACTAGTTGGCGCAGTTTTTGTATAAATAGTTGAACTTATCAAATTTTTTTCATTTGAGTTTAGCAGTCATGAGAGCAACATGTAAGTTTTAGTTTGTACGGAAGCTTACGTAAATTAGTTTTTTACTAGCTGAAATAGTCTTAAAGTTTAATATTGTTATTTTATATGAAAAATTGTTTGTTCAAGTTCTAAAGTTGACCATGTTTTTATTATACTTTAGTATCTAAAAATAAATAGATATGATTTGGCTAGTACAATAACAAAATAGTTTTACCTTTGAAAAAAATAATACATGAAAGTTTATAAAAACTCATTGTTTATTAAAAGTTAAGCAAAAAAAGTCAGACAAGTTTAATTTTGTTAACAAACCAAGGCACTTTTTGTTTGTTTTTAGTTTACATTATGATTAGGTTAGAATTAAAGCTAGCTAAAAGTGTATTGTATTAAGTGATAGATATCACTTGATGACTTTGATAAAATAGTTAGAAAAAATATAATTATAATATAATGTAAGATTAATATGACAAAGTTGTTTATAAGTAAATATAAAAACCTATAGTTATTGAGACGACAGGTTTAAGAAAATTCTCGAGAAAGGACATTTAAATTATAATTTAGTACTTATAACTAAATCATACTTGTAAATTAGTATTTTAGAGTAGTATTGCATCAGATATTCAGTCTAATTATAGCAGCACACCAAATAATAATTTATGTAAAATTTAGTTTGTGTTAAAAGCTTAAGTTAATTATGCTTCTTTTAACTTAAATAATTTTAAAGTTTAATGTTATAACTACAATTGTTTTAAAAATTATAAAACTATATTTGTTACTTATAGTTAGTATTGTGGGATTTAAAATATAACAAAGCAAGTTTCAAACTGAATTTACTCGTTATTTTAACAGTTTTTAACAGTTATTAACAGTTTATAATTACATTAACACAAATTAATTATGTAATTTTAAACTTTTGATCTTACTTAATTGATCTTACTTTTTATCTTACTCTGATAAAACCTAAAGCTACTTAATTAACGTTTATGATATAATTAGTTGCTAACAAAAGTAGTTGATAAGTATTAGCTGAAACATGTTTTACTTTTTTGCACAACAAAAATGGTTTTATGATACATGTCTCTAATTTTTATTTAATATATGTATTTTAGAAAAATGAATAGATGACTGTACTTAAACTAACTAGTGGCGTATTTTCAGAACAGCTTAGTAACATATAACGCAAATAAATAATGACAAATATGGAAGATTTACTGTCAAAAATGAAAAACATTACAGTTCAAAAGAAAAGTATTCAATTATATAAACCACCTAAAAGCAGAGGTAATGTTTACAGTGTTCTTATAAAATTATTAAGATGTTTTTTCTTACCGTTATTAAGTTATATAAGTTTTTAAGTTACCTAGGTAAATGTGTTTTTATAATATTTTTAGTCATGTAAATTAGCTAAACGTCGAAACAAACTATTTTTCAGAATCTCATAAAAAAAACAATGATCATGATGAAAGACTTAACATCTCATTACATCATGTTGATCACGGAGATTGTTACGAACCTAAGACATTAGAAAAATGTTCTACATCGTACAAAAGTGGTAGAAAACGTTACAAAAACAAAATGAAATGTTACAAAGTCAAGGGTCGTCTAGGAAAACAAAGGTTTTAATTAACAACTAGTTTAAATAGAATTAAGTTGAGTTATTTAAAAATGAAATTGAAAGTTGGTTATTTACAAAGTTAGCTTGAATACAAATATTGAATCGCAATGTTTTTAAATTATTTATTCAACAGTAGTTTGTTTTTCTCAATACTATACTTATGATATTCTATTTTATATTTAAATTTGAGACTACAGTAACTCAGGTTTTATAAATTGTTTGTAACGCTTTATAGACCGTTCCTCATGAATGGTATATTTTTTCGATTTGATAATGAAACTTTTAAATTGTTAAACAAAAACTATTTTAAAGGAAAACAGTTTATGACCGCCTTGGAAAACGACGACCACAAAATAATAATGATATAGATAATGACGGTTGTGTCATTATGAAGGGAGACTTATACGCTCACAAAAAGAAATTGTAAGTTGTTGTTTGTTTTTTTTAAACTTATTTTTCGTATAATTGAAATATTAAGTTTTTGTACTTTTTTATTATACGTAAACTCTTAAGACTAATAATAAAAATAACTAAAACATTTATCAAAATATAATATTGAATAAAAATTCAATTGTTTTGAGTACAAGGTTTTGGTTATGAGTACAAGGTTTTACTACCTTGTAAAACAAAACTTTAATGTATTAAATTTCACAGTGACCCGTTGAGCCGAAACAGAGGATCAATAATAAGAAAGTTTAAAATTGACAGGAGAGAAAATATCAAAATATCTCCTGCCGCAATCAAAAACAACTTCAACAACATCAATAAGTCAAAAGTTGATGTAGAAAACGCCTGGTACCAAATAAAAGTATTTCGAGGCGCAGATGAAGTTGAAACTCAATTGATTGAAAAAATGAGTAAAATTATTGATGCTCCCATAGAATACAGGCAGTATCACGTTTTCAACGGTGATGCTAGTTTCTATGTGCTTGGAAAAGGCAAAGCAGATGCGCTGTTGAGTTGCAACCGTCAACTTACCAGCAGTTTCGGTGATGATATGCTGAAAGTAGTTAGGTACACAGCAAAGTCTGATGTTTACCGTGACGAGCAACTAGAAAGCATTAAGCAGTGCATCAAAAGCCGGGTCTATTTAGAACAAGGCGTTCTTGACTTGAGCGGTCTCAGCTTTGACAAAACTCTGAAGAAGCAAGGTATCAGAATTAAATTGCATAGAAGCGAGTATTTTACAATTATTGTAAAAACATTAGATTCGCTGTTCAGAGGAAGTGATCAAAATAAAAGAATCACAACATTAAATTTAGAAAAAAATAACTTAAGTTATAAATCAATTGGCTTTCTCAAAAACAGCCTCATTGATATGTTTCCCAATATTAACCGTCTCTCAGTTGCTGAAAATCACATTAAAATTGTAAAAGATTTGAAAGCATTAAGAGATTGGAATTTAATTGAGCTTAAGTTATACGATAGCAGTCAAGATGCAACTGTAAATGATATAAGCAACTGGCGGAAACTTTTTCCAGACTTGATCAAACTTAACTGCAGAGGTTATGAGCCTCCAGTTAAAATAGATGTTGCAGAGTATGAAATACCAAAAACTATGGGAAGCAACTTTATGCTGCTTTCTGATAGTGCAAAAGAAGTGTTCATCAATCATGTCAAAAACTTATTCAGTTGCCTTGACAAAGTAAAAACCTCAGATGATGCAAGCAACTTTTACTGTAAAGATTCACAGTTTAGCTTGACAATTTCTAGCAATGATAAAGATTCTACAATGAAAAAATACTTGGAAGTGTGCAAGGAGTGCACACCAAACAACCGACAGAAAGTCAGAGTCGGTTGTAATAAGTCCGATTCCAAAAAGTATTACTTTGGGAGAGAGGAAATTGTGAAAGCGTTGCGCAAGCTACCCTTATCAAAACACATCATGGACAGCTTTGTTTGTGATGTCACGTTCTGCTCTAGTGAGTTCATCAGTTACGTTATCAGCGGCACTTTTGAAGAAGCCGGTGGTAAAGTTCGCGCCTTCACCAGAAGCATATCCTGCGCAATTTCCGCTGAAATTAAATTTACAATACTGAGCGACATGCTCCATATCAGGAACCAATCGGTCGCCGAAAAGAAAGAAAACGCCACCAAGGTGGCCGCAATCAACCAGTTGCCACGACCGCCGTGTGACGTGCGAACGGAGATGTTGAAAACTTTCATGAAAGACTCAGGAATGAACGAGAAATATTCGCACGAATGTCTGCACAACAACGGGTGGGATTATGATAAAGCCGGAAGAAATTTTATGGAACTGCACAAAAACAACCACATACCGCTTGAAGCATATCAATTCTAAAATACTGTTAACAAAATAAAAACAAAGAAGCTAAAACGAACTATCGATCTTAACTAAAAGCTTCTTTTCTTGTTATTTTTTCCCTTGATTTTAACAAATTTTTAATTGAGCTCTTTTATTTGTTGTTGTTTTCTTTTACAATTTTAATAAATTTTAATTAAAAAAAAATAAGTTTTGATATTATCAATAAGTATAAGCTAAAAAATGGTCTAAGTAAAATAAAAGTTTTCACTGATATATCCGCAGAAAAGAATGCGAAAACCTTTGATAGAAGAGTTTTTTATGCAAAGAAATTGATGTTTAGTATTAATTATCATAAAATAATATCTAATACAATAGAAATAAATTACAATAAATGAACTATTTTATATAAAAATAATACTTAGATTGCCTACTCCAAAACTATTTCATTTGCATTAAAACATCAAGGTCATATAATATAAAACATAAGGCTTTACTGTAACTCAATCATTTTAAATATCATACTTTCGTTTGGATACTTTCAGTTTATTATTATTATAGATAAATAGTTTAATTTAGACTACAGTCTAATATTTTAAGAAATAAAAGTGTTTGCACTGATAAATCCCATTGGTCATGTTTGAAAATAAACTGAACCGAGATTTGGCAAAATTTAGTTTTTTATTGAATATAAGACTGACATGTATAAAATTAAACAAAAACTAGAGGACGGCTTTCGATATTTGTGCAAAAGCTTATGCAAATTAGTTTTGTACTAGCTTAAATAGTTATATTTAGTTAGTTAAGTTTAGTATTCTGTCCTGGACATGACATTAAACTGTATCCTGGTGTATGACTCAATAACCGAAAGGTTTTTTCGTACATCAGGTCCTAGGACCAAATATTTGAGCGCTTTTTTTTTCGTACGTTCAATATTGTTAATTGTATAAAAAATTGTTTGTTCAAGTTCTAAAGTTGACCATGTTTTTATTATACTTTAGTATCTAAAAATAAATAGATATGATTTGGCTAGTACAATAAAAAAATAGTTTTACCTTTGAAAAAAATAATACATGAAAATTTATAAAAACTTATTGTTTATTAAAAGTTAAGCAAAAAAAGTCAGAACGTTGCTAGAAGTTACTTGCATTATTTATTGTTTTAACCCTGAGTACTGGTGCCAGACAAAAAAATGGCCATATTCGAATACTGACGCAATTGCCACTAGTTGGCGCAGTTTTTGTATAAATAGTTGAACTTATCAAATTTTTTTCATTTGAGTTTAGCAGTCATGAGAGCAACATGTAAGTTTTAGTTTGTACGGAAGCTTACGTAAATTAGTTTTTTACTAGCTGAAATAGTCTTAAAGTTTAATATTGTTATTTTATATGAAAAATTGTTTGTTCAAGTTCTAAAGTTGACCATGTTTTTATTATACTTTAGTATCTAAAAATAAATAGATATGATTTGGCTAGTACAATAACAAAATAGTTTTACCTTTGAAAAAAATAATACATGAAAGTTTATAAAAACTCATTGTTTATTAAAAGTTAAGCAAAAAAAGTCAGACAAGTTTAATTTTGTTAACAAACCAAGGCACTTTTTGTTTGTTTTTAGTTTACATTATGATTAGGTTAGAATTAAAGCTAGCTAAAAGTGTATTGTATTAAGTGATAGATATCACTTGATGACTTTGATAAAATAGTTAGAAAAAATATAATTATAATATAATGTAAGATTAATATGACAAAGTTGTTTATAAGTAAATATAAAAACCTATAGTTATTGAGACGACAGGTTTAAGAAAATTCTCGAGAAAGGACATTTAAATTATAATTTAGTACTTATAACTAAATCATACTTGTAAATTAGTATTTTAGAGTAGTATTGCATCAGATATTCAGTCTAATTATAGCAGCACACCAAATAATAATTTATGTAAAATTTAGTTTGTGTTAAAAGCTTAAGTTAATTATGCTTCTTTTAACTTAAATAATTTTAAAGTTTAATGTTATAACTACAATTGTTTTAAAAATTATAAAACTATATTTGTTACTTATAGTTAGTATTGTGGGATTTAAAATATAACAAAGCAAGTTTCAAACTGAATTTACTCGTTATTTTAACAGTTTTTAACAGTTATTAACAGTTTATAATTACATTAACACAAATTAATTATGTAATTTTAAACTTTTGATCTTACTTAATTGATCTTACTTTTTATCTTACTCTGATAAAACCTAAAGCTACTTAATTAACGTTTATGATATAATTAGTTGCTAACAAAAATAGTTGATAAGTATTAGCTGAAACATGTTTTACTTTTTTGCACAACAAAAATGGTTTTATGATACATGTCTCTAATTTTTATTTAATATATGTATTTTAGAAAAATGAATAGATGACTGTACTTAAACTAACTAGTGGCGTATTTTCAGAACAGCTTAGTAACATATAACGCAAATAAATAATGACAAATATGGAAGATTTACTGTCAAAAATGAAAAACATTACAGTTCAAAAGAAAAGTATTCAATTATATAAACCACCTAAAAGCAGAGGTAATGTTTACAGTGTTCTTATAAAATTATTAAGATGTTTTTTCTTACCGTTATTAAGTTATATAAGTTTTTAAGTTACCTAGGTAAATGTGTTTTTATAATATTTTTAGTCATGTAAATTAGCTAAACGTCGAAACAAACTATTTTTCAGAATCTCATAAAAAAAACAATGATCATGATGAAAGACTTAACATCTCATTACATCATGTTGATCACGGAGATTGTTACGAACCTAAGACATTAGAAAAATGTTCTACATCGTACAAAAGTGGTAGAAAACGTTACAAAAACAAAATGAAATGTTACAAAGTCAAGGGTCGTCTAGGAAAACAAAGGTTTTAATTAACAACTAGTTTAAATAGAATTAAGTTGAGTTATTTAAAAATGAAATTGAAAGTTGGTTATTTACAAAGTTAGCTTGAATACAAATATTGAATCGCAATGTTTTTAAATTATTTATTCAACAGTAGTTTGTTTTTCTCAATACTATACTTATGATATTCTATTTTATATTTAAATTTGAGACTACAGTAACTCAGGTTTTATAAATTGTTTGTAACGCTTTATAGACCGTTCCTCATGAATGGTATATTTTTTCGATTTGATAATGAAACTTTTAAATTGTTAAACAAAAACTATTTTAAAGGAAAACAGTTTATGACCGCCTTGGAAAACGACGACCACAAAATAATAATGATATAGATAATGACGGTTGTGTCATTATGAAGGGAGACTTATACGCTCACAAAAAGAAATTGTAAGTTGTTGTTTGTTTTTTTTAAACTTATTTTTCGTATAATTGAAATATTAAGTTTTTGTACTTTTTTATTATACGTAAACTCTTAAGACTAATAATAAAAATAACTAAAACATTTATCAAAATATAATATTGAATAAAAATTCAATTGTTTTGAGTACAAGGTTTTGGTTATGAGTACAAGGTTTTACTACCTTGTAAAACAAAACTTTAATGTATTAAATTTCACAGTGACCCGTTGAGCCGAAACAGAGGATCAATAATAAGAAAGTTTAAAATTGACAGGAGAGAAAATATCAAAATATCTCCTGCCGCAATCAAAAACAACTTCAACAACATCAATAAGTCAAAAGTTGATGTAGAAAACGCCTGGTACCAAATAAAAGTATTTCGAGGCGCAGATGAAGTTGAAACTCAATTGATTGAAAAAATGAGTAAAATTATTGATGCTCCCATAGAATACAGGCAGTATCACGTTTTCAACGGTGATGCTAGTTTCTATGTGCTTGGAAAAGGCAAAGCAGATGCGCTGTTGAGTTGCAACCGTCAACTTACCAGCAGTTTCGGTGATGATATGCTGAAAGTAGTTAGGTACACAGCAAAGTCTGATGTTTACCGTGACGAGCAACTAGAAAGCATTAAGCAGTGCATCAAAAGCCGGGTCTATTTAGAACAAGGCGTTCTTGACTTGAGCGGTCTCAGCTTTGACAAAACTCTGAAGAAGCAAGGTATCAGAATTAAATTGCATAGAAGCGAGTATTTTACAATTATTGTAAAAACATTAGATTCGCTGTTCAGAGGAAGTGATCAAAATAAAAGAATCACAACATTAAATTTAGAAAAAAATAACTTAAGTTATAAATCAATTGGCTTTCTCAAAAACAGCCTCATTGATATGTTTCCCAATATTAACCGTCTCTCAGTTGCTGAAAATCACATTAAAATTGTAAAAGATTTGAAAGCATTAAGAGATTGGAATTTAATTGAGCTTAAGTTATACGATAGCAGTCAAGATGCAACTGTAAATGATATAAGCAACTGGCGGAAACTTTTTCCAGACTTGATCAAACTTAACTGCAGAGGTTATGAGCCTCCAGTTAAAATAGATGTTGCAGAGTATGAAATACCAAAAACTATGGGAAGCAACTTTATGCTGCTTTCTGATAGTGCAAAAGAAGTGTTCATCAATCATGTCAAAAACTTATTCAGTTGCCTTGACAAAGTAAAAACCTCAGATGATGCAAGCAACTTTTACTGTAAAGATTCACAGTTTAGCTTGACAATTTCTAGCAATGATAAAGATTCTACAATGAAAAAATACTTGGAAGTGTGCAAGGAGTGCACACCAAACAACCGACAGAAAGTCAGAGTCGGTTGTAATAAGTCCGATTCCAAAAAGTATTACTTTGGGAGAGAGGAAATTGTGAAAGCGTTGCGCAAGCTACCCTTATCAAAACACATCATGGACAGCTTTGTTTGTGATGTCACGTTCTGCTCTAGTGAGTTCATCAGTTACGTTATCAGCGGCACTTTTGAAGAAGCCGGTGGTAAAGTTCGCGCCTTCACCAGAAGCATATCCTGCGCAATTTCCGCTGAAATTAAATTTACAATACTGAGCGACATGCTCCATATCAGGAACCAATCGGTCGCCGAAAAGAAAGAAAACGCCACCAAGGTGGCCGCAATCAACCAGTTGCCACGACCGCCGTGTGACGTGCGAACGGAGATGTTGAAAACTTTCATGAAAGACTCAGGAATGAACGAGAAATATTCGCACGAATGTCTGCACAACAACGGGTGGGATTATGATAAAGCCGGAAGAAATTTTATGGAACTGCACAAAAACAACCACATACCGCTTGAAGCATATCAATTCTAAAATACTGTTAACAAAATAAAAACAAAGAAGCTAAAACGAACTATCGATCTTAACTAAAAGCTTCTTTTCTTGTTATTTTTTCCCTTGATTTTAACAAATTTTTAATTGAGCTCTTTTATTTGTTGTTGTTTTCTTTTACAATTTTAATAAATTTTAATTAAAAAAAAATAAGTTTTTATATTATCAATAAGTATAAGCTAAAAAATGGTCTAAGTAAAATAAAAGTTTTCACTGATATATCCGCAGAAAAGAATGCGAAAACCTTTGATAGAAGAGTTTTTTATGCAAAGAAATTGATGTTTAGTATTAATTATCATAAAATAATATCTAATACAATAGAAATAAATTACAATAAATGAACTATTTTATATAAAAATAATACTTAGATTGCCTACTCCAAAACTATTTCATTTGCATTAAAACATCAAGGTCATATAATATAAAACATAAGGCTTTACTGTAACTCAATCATTTTAAATATCATACTTTCGTTTGGATACTTTCAGTTTATTATTATTATAGATAAATAGTTTAATTTAGACTACAGTCTAATATTTTAAGAAATAAAAGTGTTTGCACTGATAAATCCCATTGGTCATGTTTGAAAATAAACTGAACCGAGATTTGGCAAAATTTAGTTTTTTATTGAATATAAGACTGACATGTATAAAATTAAACAAAAACTAGAGGACGGCTTTCGATATTTGTGCAAAAGCTTATGCAAATTAGTTTTGTACTAGCTTAAATAGTTATATTTAGTTAGTTAAGTTTAGTATTCTGTCCTGGACATGACATTAAACTGTATCCTGGTGTATGACTCAATAACCGAAAGGTTTTTTCGTACATCAGGTCCTAGGACCAAATATTTGAGCGCTTTTTTTTTCGTACGTTCAATATTGTTAATTGTATAAAAAATTGTTTGTTCAAGTTCTAAAGTTGACCATGTTTTTATTATACTTTAGTATCTAAAAATAAATAGATATGATTTGGCTAGTACAATAAAAAAATAGTTTTACCTTTGAAAAAAATAATACATGAAAATTTATAAAAACTTATTGTTTATTAAAAGTTAAGCAAAAAAAGTCAGAACGTTGCTAGAAGTTACTTGCATTATTTATTGTTTTAACCCTGAGTACTGGTGCCAGACAAAAAAATGGCCATATTCGAATACTGACGCAATTGCCACTAGTTGGCGCAGTTTTTGTATAAATAGTTGAACTTATCAAATTTTTTTCATTTGAGTTTAGCAGTCATGAGAGCAACATGTAAGTTTTAGTTTGTACGGAAGCTTACGTAAATTAGTTTTTTACTAGCTGAAATAGTCTTAAAGTTTAATATTGTTATTTTATATGAAAAATTGTTTGTTCAAGTTCTAAAGTTGACCATGTTTTTATTATACTTTAGTATCTAAAAATAAATAGATATGATTTGGCTAGTACAATAACAAAATAGTTTTACCTTTGAAAAAAATAATACATGAAAGTTTATAAAAACTCATTGTTTATTAAAAGTTAAGCAAAAAAAGTCAGACAAGTTTAATTTTGTTAACAAACCAAGGCACTTTTTGTTTGTTTTTAGTTTACATTATGATTAGGTTAGAATTAAAGCTAGCTAAAAGTGTATTGTATTAAGTGATAGATATCACTTGATGACTTTGATAAAATAGTTAGAAAAAATATAATTATAATATAATGTAAGATTAATATGACAAAGTTGTTTATAAGTAAATATAAAAACCTATAGTTATTGAGACGACAGGTTTAAGAAAATTCTCGAGAAAGGACATTTAAATTATAATTTAGTACTTATAACTAAATCATACTTGTAAATTAGTATTTTAGAGTAGTATTGCATCAGATATTCAGTCTAATTATAGCAGCACACCAAATAATAATTTATGTAAAATTTAGTTTGTGTTAAAAGCTTAAGTTAATTATGCTTCTTTTAACTTAAATAATTTTAAAGTTTAATGTTATAACTACAATTGTTTTAAAAATTATAAAACTATATTTGTTACTTATAGTTAGTATTGTGGGATTTAAAATATAACAAAGCAAGTTTCAAACTGAATTTACTCGTTATTTTAACAGTTTTTAACAGTTATTAACAGTTTATAATTACATTAACACAAATTAATTATGTAATTTTAAACTTTTGATCTTACTTAATTGATCTTACTTTTTATCTTACTCTGATAAAACCTAAAGCTACTTAATTAACGTTTATGATATAATTAGTTGCTAACAAAAGTAGTTGATAAGTATTAGCTGAAACATGTTTTACTTTTTTGCACAACAAAAATGGTTTTATGATACATGTCTCTAATTTTTATTTAATATATGTATTTTAGAAAAATGAATAGATGACTGTACTTAAACTAACTAGTGGCGTATTTTCAGAACAGCTTAGTAACATATAACGCAAATAAATAATGACAAATATGGAAGATTTACTGTCAAAAATGAAAAACATTACAGTTCAAAAGAAAAGTATTCAATTATATAAACCACCTAAAAGCAGAGGTAATGTTTACAGTGTTCTTATAAAATTATTAAGATGTTTTTTCTTACCGTTATTAAGTTATATAAGTTTTTAAGTTACCTAGGTAAATGTGTTTTTATAATATTTTTAGTCATGTAAATTAGCTAAACGTCGAAACAAACTATTTTTCAGAATCTCATAAAAAAAACAATGATCATGATGAAAGACTTAACATCTCATTACATCATGTTGATCACGGAGATTGTTACGAACCTAAGACATTAGAAAAATGTTCTACATCGTACAAAAGTGGTAGAAAACGTTACAAAAACAAAATGAAATGTTACAAAGTCAAGGGTCGTCTAGGAAAACAAAGGTTTTAATAAACAACTAGTTTAAATAGAATTAAGTTGAGTTATTTAAAAATGAAATTGAAAGTTGGTTATTTACAAAGTTAGCTTGAATACAAATATTGAATCGCAATGTTTTTAAATTATTTATTCAACAGTAGTTTGTTTTTCTCAATACTATACTTATGATATTCTATTTTATATTTAAATTTGAGACTACAGTAACTCAGGTTTTATAAATTGTTTGTAACGCTTTATAGACCGTTCCTCATGAATGGTATATTTTTTCGATTTGATAATGAAACTTTTAAATTGTTAAACAAAAACTATTTTAAAGGAAAACAGTTTATGACCGCCTTGGAAAACGACGACCACAAAATAATAATGATATAGATAATGACGGTTGTGTCATTATGAAGGGAGACTTATACGCTCACAAAAAGAAATTGTAAGTTGTTGTTTGTTTTTTTTAAACTTATTTTTCGTATAATTGAAATATTAAGTTTTTGTACTTTTTTATTATACGTAAACTCTTAAGACTAATAATAAAAATAACTAAAACATTTATCAAAATATAATATTGAATAAAAATTCAATTGTTTTGAGTACAAGGTTTTGGTTATGAGTACAAGGTTTTACTACCTTGTAAAACAAAACTTTAATGTATTAAATTTCACAGTGACCCGTTGAGCCGAAACAGAGGATCAATAATAAGAAAGTTTAAAATTGACAGGAGAGAAAATATCAAAATATCTCCTGCCGCAATCAAAAACAACTTCAACAACATCAATAAGTCAAAAGTTGATGTAGAAAACGCCTGGTACCAAATAAAAGTATTTCGAGGCGCAGATGAAGTTGAAACTCAATTGATTGAAAAAATGAGTAAAATTATTGATGCTCCCATAGAATACAGGCAGTATCACGTTTTCAACGGTGATGCTAGTTTCTATGTGCTTGGAAAAGGCAAAGCAGATGCGCTGTTGAGTTGCAACCGTCAACTTACCAGCAGTTTCGGTGATGATATGCTGAAAGTAGTTAGGTACACAGCAAAGTCTGATGTTTACCGTGACGAGCAACTAGAAAGCATTAAGCAGTGCATCAAAAGCCGGGTCTATTTAGAACAAGGCGTTCTTGACTTGAGCGGTCTCAGCTTTGACAAAACTCTGAAGAAGCAAGGTATCAGAATTAAATTGCATAGAAGCGAGTATTTTACAATTATTGTAAAAACATTAGATTCGCTGTTCAGAGGAAGTGATCAAAATAAAAGAATCACAACATTAAATTTAGAAAAAAATAACTTAAGTTATAAATCAATTGGCTTTCTCAAAAACAGCCTCATTGATATGTTTCCCAATATTAACCGTCTCTCAGTTGCTGAAAATCACATTAAAATTGTAAAAGATTTGAAAGCATTAAGAGATTGGAATTTAATTGAGCTTAAGTTATACGATAGCAGTCAAGATGCAACTGTAAATGATATAAGCAACTGGCGGAAACTTTTTCCAGACTTGATCAAACTTAACTGCAGAGGTTATGAGCCTCCAGTTAAAATAGATGTTGCAGAGTATGAAATACCAAAAACTATGGGAAGCAACTTTATGCTGCTTTCTGATAGTGCAAAAGAAGTGTTCATCAATCATGTCAAAAACTTATTCAGTTGCCTTGACAAAGTAAAAACCTCAGATGATGCAAGCAACTTTTACTGTAAAGATTCACAGTTTAGCTTGACAATTTCTAGCAATGATAAAGATTCTACAATGAAAAAATACTTGGAAGTGTGCAAGGAGTGCACACCAAACAACCGACAGAAAGTCAGAGTCGGTTGTAATAAGTCCGATTCCAAAAAGTATTACTTTGGGAGAGAGGAAATTGTGAAAGCGTTGCGCAAGCTACCCTTATCAAAACACATCATGGACAGCTTTGTTTGTGATGTCACGTTCTGCTCTAGTGAGTTCATCAGTTACGTTATCAGCGGCACTTTTGAAGAAGCCGGTGGTAAAGTTCGCGCCTTCACCAGAAGCATATCCTGCGCAATTTCCGCTGAAATTAAATTTACAATACTGAGCGACATGCTCCATATCAGGAACCAATCGGTCGCCGAAAAGAAAGAAAACGCCACCAAGGTGGCCGCAATCAACCAGTTGCCACGACCGCCGTGTGACGTGCGAACGGAGATGTTGAAAACTTTCATGAAAGACTCAGGAATGAACGAGAAATATTCGCACGAATGTCTGCACAACAACGGGTGGGATTATGATAAAGCCGGAAGAAATTTTATGGAACTGCACAAAAACAACCACATACCGCTTGAAGCATATCAATTCTAAAATACTGTTAACAAAATAAAAACAAAGAAGCTAAAACGAACTATCGATCTTAACTAAAAGCTTCTTTTCTTGTTATTTTTTCCCTTGATTTTAACAAATTTTTAATTGAGCTCTTTTATTTGTTGTTGTTTTCTTTTACAATTTTAATAAATTTTAATTAAAAAAAAATAAGTTTTGATATTATCAATAAGTATAAGCTAAAAAATGGTCTAAGTAAAATAAAAGTTTTCACTGATATATCCGCAGAAAAGAATGCGAAAACCTTTGATAGAAGAGTTTTTTATGCAAAGAAATTGATGTTTAGTATTAATTATCATAAAATAATATCTAATACAATAGAAATAAATTACAATAAATGAACTATTTTATATAAAAATAATACTTAGATTGCCTACTCCAAAACTATTTCATTTGCATTAAAACATCAAGGTCATATAATATAAAACATAAGGCTTTACTGTAACTCAATCATTTTAAATATCATACTTTCGTTTGGATACTTTCAGTTTATTATTATTATAGATAAATAGTTTAATTTAGACTACAGTCTAATATTTTAAGAAATAAAAGTGTTTGCACTGATAAATCCCATTGGTCATGTTTGAAAATAAACTGAACCGAGATTTGGCAAAATTTAGTTTTTTATTGAATATAAGACTGACATGTATAAAATTAAACAAAAACTAGAGGACGGCTTTCGATATTTGTGCAAAAGCTTATGCAAATTAGTTTTGTACTAGCTTAAATAGTTATATTTAGTTAGTTAAGTTTAGTATTCTGTCCTGGACATGACATTAAACTGTATCCTGGTGTATGACTCAATAACCGAAAGGTTTTTTCGTACATCAGGTCCTAGGACCAAATATTTGAGCGCTTTTTTTTTCGTACGTTCAATATTGTTAATTGTATAAAAAATTGTTTGTTCAAGTTCTAAAGTTGACCATGTTTTTATTATACTTTAGTATCTAAAAATAAATAGATATGATTTGGCTAGTACAATAAAAAAATAGTTTTACCTTTGAAAAAAATAATACATGAAAATTTATAAAAACTTATTGTTTATTAAAAGTTAAGCAAAAAAAGTCAGAACGTTGCTAGAAGTTACTTGCATTATTTATTGTTTTAACCCTGAGTACTGGTGCCAGACAAAAAAATGGCCATATTCGAATACTGACGCAATTGCCACTAGTTGGCGCAGTTTTTGTATAAATAGTTGAACTTATCAAATTTTTTTCATTTGAGTTTAGCAGTCATGAGAGCAACATGTAAGTTTTAGTTTGTACGGAAGCTTACGTAAATTAGTTTTTTACTAGCTGAAATAGTCTTAAAGTTTAATATTGTTATTTTATATGAAAAATTGTTTGTTCAAGTTCTAAAGTTGACCATGTTTTTATTATTCTTTAGTATCTAAAAATAAATAGATATGATTTGGCTAGTACAATAACAAAATAGTTTTACCTTTGAAAAAAATAATACATGAAAGTTTATAAAAACTCATTGTTTATTAAAAGTTAAGCAAAAAAAGTCAGACAAGTTTAATTTTGTTAACAAACCAAGGCACTTTTTGTTTGTTTTTAGTTTACATTATGATTAGGTTAGAATTAAAGCTAGCTAAAAGTGTATTGTATTAAGTGATAGATATCACTTGATGACTTTGATAAAATAGTTAGAAAAAATATAATTATAATATAATGTAAGATTAATATGACAAAGTTGTTTATAAGTAAATATAAAAACCTATAGTTATTGAGACGACAGGTTTAAGAAAATTCTCGAGAAAGGACATTTAAATTATAATTTAGTACTTATAACTAAATCATACTTGTAAATTAGTATTTTAGAGTAGTATTGCATCAGATATTCAGTCTAATTATAGCAGCACACCAAATAATAATTTATGTAAAATTTAGTTTGTGTTAAAAGCTTAAGTTAATTATGCTTCTTTTAACTTAAATAATTTTAAAGTTTAATGTTATAACTACAATTGTTTTAAAAATTATAAAACTATATTTGTTACTTATAGTTAGTATTGTGGGATTTAAAATATAACAAAGCAAGTTTCAAACTGAATTTACTCGTTATTTTAACAGTTTTTAACAGTTATTAACAGTTTATAATTACATTAACACAAATTAATTATGTAATTTTAAACTTTTGATCTTACTTAATTGATCTTACTTTTTATCTTACTCTGATAAAACCTAAAGCTACTTAATTAACGTTTATGATATAATTAGTTGCTAACAAAAGTAGTTGATAAGTATTAGCTGAAACATGTTTTACTTTTTTGCACAACAAAAATGGTTTTATGATACATGTCTCTAATTTTTATTTAATATATGTATTTTAGAAAAATGAATAGATGACTGTACTTAAACTAACTAGTGGCGTATTTTCAGAACAGCTTAGTAACATATAACGCAAATAAATAATGACAAATATGGAAGATTTACTGTCAAAAATGAAAAACATTACAGTTCAAAAGAAAAGTATTCAATTATATAAACCACCTAAAAGCAGAGGTAATGTTTACAGTGTTCTTATAAAATTATTAAGATGTTTTTTCTTACCGTTATTAAGTTATATAAGTTTTTAAGTTACCTAGGTAAATGTGTTTTTATAATATTTTTAGTCATGTAAATTAGCTAAACGTCGAAACAAACTATTTTTCAGAATCTCATAAAAAAAACAATGATCATGATGAAAGACTTAACATCTCATTACATCATGTTGATCACGGAGATTGTTACGAACCTAAGACATTAGAAAAATGTTCTACATCGTACAAAAGTGGTAGAAAACGTTACAAAAACAAAATGAAATGTTACAAAGTCAAGGGTCGTCTAGGAAAACAAAGGTTTTAATTAACAACTAGTTTAAATAGAATTAAGTTGAGTTATTTAAAAATGAAATTGAAAGTTGGTTATTTACAAAGTTAGCTTGAATACAAATATTGAATCGCAATGTTTTTAAATTATTTATTCAACAGTAGTTTGTTTTTCTCAATACTATACTTATGATATTCTATTTTATATTTAAATTTGAGACTACAGTAACTCAGGTTTTATAAATTGTTTGTAACGCTTTATAGACCGTTCCTCATGAATGGTATATTTTTTCGATTTGATAATGAAACTTTTAAATTGTTAAACAAAAACTATTTTAAAGGAAAACAGTTTATGACCGCCTTGGAAAACGACGACCACAAAATAATAATGATATAGATAATGACGGTTGTGTCATTATGAAGGGAGACTTATACGCTCACAAAAAGAAATTGTAAGTTGTTGTTTGTTTTTTTTAAACTTATTTTTCGTATAATTAAAATATTAAGTTTTTGTACTTTTTTATTATACGTAAACTCTTAAGACTAATAATAAAAATAACTAAAACATTTATCAAAATATAATATTGAATAAAAATTCAATTGTTTTGAGTACAAGGTTTTGGTTATGAGTACAAGGTTTTACTACCTTGTAAAACAAAACTTTAATGTATTAAATTTCACAGTGACCCGTTGAGCCGAAACAGAGGATCAATAATAAGAAAGTTTAAAATTGACAGGAGAGAAAATATCAAAATATCTCCTGCCGCAATCAAAAACAACTTCAACAACATCAATAAGTCAAAAGTTGATGTAGAAAACGCCTGGTACCAAATAAAAGTATTTCGAGGCGCAGATGAAGTTGAAACTCAATTGATTGAAAAAATGAGTAAAATTATTGATGCTCCCATAGAATACAGGCAGTATCACGTTTTCAACGGTGATGCTAGTTTCTATGTGCTTGGAAAAGGCAAAGCAGATGCGCTGTTGAGTTGCAACCGTCAACTTACCAGCAGTTTCGGTGATGATATGCTGAAAGTAGTTAGGTACACAGCAAAGTCTGATGTTTACCGTGACGAGCAACTAGAAAGCATTAAGCAGTGCATCAAAAGCCGGGTCTATTTAGAACAAGGCGTTCTTGACTTGAGCGGTCTCAGCTTTGACAAAACTCTGAAGAAGCAAGGTATCAGAATTAAATTGCATAGAAGCGAGTATTTTACAATTATTGTAAAAACATTAGATTCGCTGTTCAGAGGAAGTGATCAAAATAAAAGAATCACAACATTAAATTTAGAAAAAAATAACTTAAGTTATAAATCAATTGGCTTTCTCAAAAACAGCCTCATTGATATGTTTCCCAATATTAACCGTCTCTCAGTTGCTGAAAATCACATTAAAATTGTAAAAGATTTGAAAGCATTAAGAGATTGGAATTTAATTGAGCTTAAGTTATACGATAGCAGTCAAGATGCAACTGTAAATGATATAAGCAACTGGCGGAAACTTTTTCCAGACTTGATCAAACTTAACTGCAGAGGTTATGAGCCTCCAGTTAAAATAGATGTTGCAGAGTATGAAATACCAAAAACTATGGGAAGCAACTTTATGCTGCTTTCTGATAGTGCAAAAGAAGTGTTCATCAATCATGTCAAAAACTTATTCAGTTGCCTTGACAAAGTAAAAACCTCAGATGATGCAAGCAACTTTTACTGTAAAGATTCACAGTTTAGCTTGACAATTTCTAGCAATGATAAAGATTCTACAATGAAAAAATACTTGGAAGTGTGCAAGGAGTGCACACCAAACAACCGACAGAAAGTCAGAGTCGGTTGTAATAAGTCCGATTCCAAAAAGTATTACTTTGGGAGAGAGGAAATTGTGAAAGCGTTGCGCAAGCTACCCTTATCAAAACACATCATGGACAGCTTTGTTTGTGATGTCACGTTCTGCTCTAGTGAGTTCATCAGTTACGTTATCAGCGGCACTTTTGAAGAAGCCGGTGGTAAAGTTCGCGCCTTCACCAGAAGCATATCCTGCGCAATTTCCGCTGAAATTAAATTTACAATACTGAGCGACATGCTCCATATCAGGAACCAATCGGTCGCCGAAAAGAAAGAAAACGCCACCAAGGTGGCCGCAATCAACCAGTTGCCACGACCGCCGTGTGACGTGCGAACGGAGATGTTGAAAACTTTCATGAAAGACTCAGGAATGAACGAGAAATATTCGCACGAATGTCTGCACAACAACGGGTGGGATTATGATAAAGCCGGAAGAAATTTTATGGAACTGCACAAAAACAACCACATACCGCTTGAAGCATATCAATTCTAAAATACTGTTAACAAAATAAAAACAAAGAAGCTAAAACGAACTATCGATCTTAACTAAAAGCTTCTTTTCTTGTTATTTTTTCCCTTGATTTTAACAAATTTTTAATTGAGCTCTTTTATTTGTTGTTGTTTTCTTTTACAATTTTAATAAATTTTAATTAAAAAAAAATAAGTTTTTATATTATCAATAAGTATAAGCTAAAAAATGGTCTAAGTAAAATAAAAGTTTTCACTGATATATCCGCAGAAAAGAATGCGAAAACCTTTGATAGAAGAGTTTTTTATGCAAAGAAATTGATGTTTAGTATTAATTATCATAAAATAATATCTAATACAATAGAAATAAATTACAATAAATGAACTATTTTATATAAAAATAATACTTAGATTGCCTACTCCAAAACTATTTCATTTGCATTAAAACATCAAGGTCATATAATATAAAACATAAGGCTTTACTGTAACTCAATCATTTTAAATATCATACTTTCGTTTGGATACTTTCAGTTTATTATTATTATAGATAAATAGTTTAATTTAGACTACAGTCTAATATTTTAAGAAATAAAAGTGTTTGCACTGATAAATCCCATTGGTCATGTTTGAAAATAAACTGAACCGAGATTTGGCAAAATTTAGTTTTTTATTGAATATAAGACTGACATGTATAAAATTAAACAAAAACTAGAGGACGGCTTTCGATATTTGTGCAAAAGCTTATGCAAATTAGTTTTGTACTAGCTTAAATAGTTATATTTAGTTAGTTAAGTTTAGTATTCTGTCCTGGACATGACATTAAACTGTATCCTGGTGTATGACTCAATAACCGAAAGGTTTTTTCGTACATCAGGTCCTAGGACCAAATATTTGAGCGCTTTTTTTTTCGTACGTTCAATATTGTTAATTGTATAAAAAATTGTTTGTTCAAGTTCTAAAGTTGACCATGTTTTTATTATACTTTAGTATCTAAAAATAAATAGATATGATTTGGCTAGTACAATAAAAAAATAGTTTTACCTTTGAAAAAAATAATACATGAAAATTTATAAAAACTTATTGTTTATTAAAAGTTAAGCAAAAAAAGTCAGAACGTTGCTAGAAGTTACTTGCATTATTTATTGTTTTAACCCTGAGTACTGGTGCCAGACAAAAAAATGGCCATATTCGAATACTGACGCAATTGCCACTAGTTGGCGCAGTTTTTGTATAAATAGTTGAACTTATCAAATTTTTTTCATTTGAGTTTAGCAGTCATGAGAGCAACATGTAAGTTTTAGTTTGTACGGAAGCTTACGTAAATTAGTTTTTTACTAGCTGAAATAGTCTTAAAGTTTAATATTGTTATTTTATATGAAAAATTGTTTGTTCAAGTTCTAAAGTTGACCATGTTTTTATTATACTTTAGTATCTAAAAATAAATAGATATGATTTGGCTAGTACAATAACAAAATAGTTTTACCTTTGAAAAAAATAATACATGAAAGTTTATAAAAACTCATTGTTTATTAAAAGTTAAGCAAAAAAAGTCAGACAAGTTTAATTTTGTTAACAAACCAAGGCACTTTTTGTTTGTTTTTAGTTTACATTATGATTAGGTTAGAATTAAAGCTAGCTAAAAGTGTATTGTATTAAGTGATAGATATCACTTGATGACTTTGATAAAATAGTTAGAAAAAATATAATTATAATATAATGTAAGATTAATATGACAAAGTTGTTTATAAGTAAATATAAAAACCTATAGTTATTGAGACGACAGGTTTAAGAAAATTCTCGAGAAAGGACATTTAAATTATAATTTAGTACTTATAACTAAATCATACTTGTAAATTAGTATTTTAGAGTAGTATTGCATCAGATATTCAGTCTAATTATAGCAGCACACCAAATAATAATTTATGTAAAATTTAGTTTGTGTTAAAAGCTTAAGTTAATTATGCTTCTTTTAACTTAAATAATTTTAAAGTTTAATGTTATAACTACAATTGTTTTAAAAATTATAAAACTATATTTGTTACTTATAGTTAGTATTGTGGGATTTAAAATATAACAAAGCAAGTTTCAAACTGAATTTACTCGTTATTTTAACAGTTTTTAACAGTTATTAACAGTTTATAATTACATTAACACAAATTAATTATGTAATTTTAAACTTTTGATCTTACTTAATTGATCTTACTTTTTATCTTACTCTGATAAAACCTAAAGCTACTTAATTAACGTTTATGATATAATTAGTTGCTAACAAAAGTAGTTGATAAGTATTAGCTGAAACATGTTTTACTTTTTTGCACAACAAAAATGGTTTTATGATACATGTCTCTAATTTTTATTTAATATATGTATTTTAGAAAAATGAATAGATGACTGTACTTAAACTAACTAGTGGCGTATTTTCAGAACAGCTTAGTAACATATAACGCAAATAAATAATGACAAATATGGAAGATTTACTGTCAAAAATGAAAAACATTACAGTTCAAAAGAAAAGTATTCAATTATATAAACCACCTAAAAGCAGAGGTAATGTTTACAGTGTTCTTATAAAATTATTAAGATGTTTTTTCTTACCGTTATTAAGTTATATAAGTTTTTAAGTTACCTAGGTAAATGTGTTTTTATAATATTTTTAGTCATGTAAATTAGCTAAACGTCGAAACAAACTATTTTTCAGAATCTCATAAAAAAAACAATGATCATGATGAAAGACTTAACATCTCATTACATCATGTTGATCACGGAGATTGTTACGAACCTAAGACATTAGAAAAATGTTCTACATCGTACAAAAGTGGTAGAAAACGTTACAAAAACAAAATGAAATGTTACAAAGTCAAGGGTCGTCTAGGAAAACATAGGTTTTAATTAACAACTAGTTTAAATAGAATTAAGTTGAGTTATTTAAAAATGAAATTGAAAGTTGGTTATTTACAAAGTTAGCTTGAATACAAATATTGAATCGCAATGTTTTTAAATTATTTATTCAACAGTAGTTTGTTTTTCTCAATACTATACTTATGATATTCTATTTTATATTTAAATTTGAGACTACAGTAACTCAGGTTTTATAAATTGTTTGTAACGCTTTATAGACCGTTCCTCATGAATGGTATATTTTTTCGATTTGATAATGAAACTTTTAAATTGTTAAACAAAAACTATTTTAAAGGAAAACAGTTTATGACCGCCTTGGAAAACGACGACCACAAAATAATAATGATATAGATAATGACGGTTGTGTCATTATGAAGGGAGACTTATACGCTCACAAAAAGAAATTGTAAGTTGTTGTTTGTTTTTTTTAAACTTATTTTTCGTATAATTGAAATATTAAGTTTTTGTACTTTTTTATTATACGTAAACTCTTAAGACTAATAATAAAAATAACTAAAACATTTATCAAAATATAATATTGAATAAAAATTCAATTGTTTTGAGTACAAGGTTTTGGTTATGAGTACAAGGTTTTACTACCTTGTAAAACAAAACTTTAATGTATTAAATTTCACAGTGACCCGTTGAGCCGAAACAGAGGATCAATAATAAGAAAGTTTAAAATTGACAGGAGAGAAAATATCAAAATATCTCCTGCCGCAATCAAAAACAACTTCAACAACATCAATAAGTCAAAAGCTGATGTAGAAAACGCCTGGTACCAAATAAAAGTATTTCGAGGCGCAGATGAAGTTGAAACTCAATTGATTGAAAAAATGAGTAAAATTATTGATGCTCCCATAGAATACAGGCAGTATCACGTTTTCAACGGTGATGCTAGTTTCTATGTGCTTGGAAAAGGCAAAGCAGATGCGCTGTTGAGTTGCAACCGTCAACTTACCAGCAGTTTCGGTGATGATATGCTGAAAGTAGTTAGGTACACAGCAAAGTCTGATGTTTACCGTGACGAGCAACTAGAAAGCATTAAGCAGTGCATCAAAAGCCGGGTCTATTTAGAACAAGGCGTTCTTGACTTGAGCGGTCTCAGCTTTGACAAAACTCTGAAGAAGCAAGGTATCAGAATTAAATTGCATAGAAGCGAGTATTTTACAATTATTGTAAAAACATTAGATTCGCTGTTCAGAGGAAGTGATCAAAATAAAAGAATCACAACATTAAATTTAGAAAAAAATAACTTAAGTTATAAATCAATTGGCTTTCTCAAAAACAGCCTCATTGATATGTTTCCCAATATTAACCGTCTCTCAGTTGCTGAAAATCACATTAAAATTGTAAAAGATTTGAAAGCATTAAGAGATTGGAATTTAATTGAGCTTAAGTTATACGATAGCAGTCAAGATGCAACTGTAAATGATATAAGCAACTGGCGGAAACTTTTTCCAGACTTGATCAAACTTAACTGCAGAGGTTATGAGCCTCCAGTTAAAATAGATGTTGCAGAGTATGAAATACCAAAAACTATGGGAAGCAACTTTATGCTGCTTTCTGATAGTGCAAAAGAAGTGTTCATCAATCATGTCAAAAACTTATTCAGTTGCCTTGACAAAGTAAAAACCTCAGATGATGCAAGCAACTTTTACTGTAAAGATTCACAGTTTAGCTTGACAATTTCTAGCAATGATAAAGATTCTACAATGAAAAAATACTTGGAAGTGTGCAAGGAGTGCACACCAAACAACCGACAGAAAGTCAGAGTCGGTTGTAATAAGTCCGATTCCAAAAAGTATTACTTTGGGAGAGAGGAAATTGTGAAAGCGTTGCGCAAGCTACCCTTATCAAAACACATCATGGACAGCTTTGTTTGTGATGTCACGTTCTGCTCTAGTGAGTTCATCAGTTACGTTATCAGCGGCACTTTTGAAGAAGCCGGTGGTAAAGTTCGCGCCTTCACCAGAAGCATATCCTGCGCAATTTCCGCTGAAATTAAATTTACAATACTGAGCGACATGCTCCATATCAGGAACCAATCGGTCGCCGAAAAGAAAGAAAACGCCACCAAGGTGGCCGCAATCAACCAGTTGCCACGACCGCCGTGTGACGTGCGAACGGAGATGTTGAAAACTTTCATGAAAGACTCAGGAATGAACGAGAAATATTCGCACGAATGTCTGCACAACAACGGGTGGGATTATGATAAAGCCGGAAGAAATTTTATGGAACTGCACAAAAACAACCACATACCGCTTGAAGCATATCAATTCTAAAATACTGTTAACAAAATAAAAACAAAGAAGCTAAAACGAACTATCGATCTTAACTAAAAGCTTCTTTTCTTGTTATTTTTTCCCTTGATTTTAACAAATTTTTAATTGAGCTCTTTTATTTGTTGTTGTTTTCTTTTACAATTTTAATAAATTTTAATTAAAAAAAAATAAGTTTTGATATTATCAATAAGTATAAGCTAAAAAATGGTCTAAGTAAAATAAAAGTTTTCACTGATATATCCGCAGAAAAGAATGCGAAAACCTTTGATAGAAGAGTTTTTTATGCAAAGAAATTGATGTTTAGTATTAATTATAATAAAATAATATCTAATACAATAGAAATAAATTACAATAAATGAACTATTTTATATAAAAATAATACTTAGATTGCCTACTCCAAAACTATTTCATTTGCATTAAAACATCAAGGTCATATAATATAAAACATAAGGCTTTACTGTAACTCAATCATTTTAAATATCATACTTTCGTTTGGATACTTTCAGTTTATTATTATTATAGATAAATAGTTTAATTTAGACTACAGTCTAATATTTTAAGAAATAAAAGTGTTTGCACTGATAAATCCCATTGGTCATGTTTGAAAATAAACTGAACCGAGATTTGGCAAAATTTAGTTTTTTATTGAATATAAGACTGACATGTATAAAATTAAACAAAAACTAGAGGACGGCTTTCGATATTTGTGCAAAAGCTTATGCAAATTAGTTTTGTACTAGCTTAAATAGTTATATTTAGTTAGTTAAGTTTAGTATTCTGTCCTGGACATGACATTAAACTGTATCCTGGTGTATGACTCAATAACCGAAAGGTTTTTTCGTACATCAGGTCCTAGGACCAAATATTTGAGCGCTTTTTTTTTCGTACGTTCAATATTGTTAATTGTATAAAAAATTGTTTGTTCAAGTTCTAAAGTTGACCATGTTTTTATTATACTTTAGTATCTAAAAATAAATAGATATGATTTGGCTAGTACAATAAAAAAATAGTTTTACCTTTGAAAAAAATAATACATGAAAATTTATAAAAACTTATTGTTTATTAAAAGTTAAGCAAAAAAAGTCAGAACGTTGCTAGAAGTTACTTGCATTATTTATTGTTTTAACCCTGAGTACTGGTGCCAGACAAAAAAATGGCCATATTCGAATACTGACGCAATTGCCACTAGTTGGCGCAGTTTTTGTATAAATAGTTGAACTTATCAATTTTTTTCATTTGAGTTTAGCAGTCATGAGAACAACATGTAAGTTTTAGTTTGTACGGAAGCTTACGTAAATTAGTTTTTTACTAGCTGAAATAGTCTTAAAGTTTAATATTGTTATTTTATATGAAAAATTGTTTGTTCAAGTTCTAAAGTTGACCATGTTTTTATTATACTTTAGTATCTAAAAATAAATAGATATGATTTGGCTAGTACAATAACAAAATAGTTTTACCTTTGAAAAAAATAATACATGAAAGTTTATAAAAACTCATTGTTTATTAAAAGTTAAGCAAAAAAAGTCAGACAAGTTTAATTTTGTTAACAAACCAAGGCACTTTTTGTTTGTTTTTAGTTTACATTATGATTAGGTTAGAATTAAAGCTAGCTAAAAGTGTATTGTATTAAGTGATAGATATCACTTGATGACTTTGATAAAATAGTTAGAAAAAATATAATTATAATATAATGTAAGATTAATATGACAAAGTTGTTTATAAGTAAATATAAAAACCTATAGTTATTGAGACGACAGGTTTAAGAAAATTCTCGAGAAAGGACATTTAAATTATAATTTAGTACTTATAACTAAATCATACTTGTAAATTAGTATTTTAGAGTAGTATTGCATCAGATATTCAGTCTAATTATAGCAGCACACCAAATAATAATTTATGTAAAATTTAGTTTGTGTTAAAAGCTTAAGTTAATTATGCTTCTTTTAACTTAAATAATTTTAAAGTTTAATGTTATAACTACAATTGTTTTAAAAATTATAAAACTATATTTGTTACTTATAGTTAGTATTGTGGGATTTAAAATATAACAAAGCAAGTTTCAAACTGAATTTACTCGTTATTTTAACAGTTTTTAACAGTTATTAACAGTTTATAATTACATTAACACAAATTAATTATGTAATTTTAAACTTTTGATCTTACTTAATTGATCTTACTTTTTATCTTACTCTGATAAAACCTAAAGCTACTTAATTAACGTTTATGATATAATTAGTTGCTAACAAAAGTAGTTGATAAGTATTAGCTGAAACATGTTTTACTTTTTTGCACAACAAAAATGGTTTTATGATACATGTCTCTAATTTTTATTTAATATATGTATTTTAGAAAAATGAATAGATGACTGTACTTAAACTAACTAGTGGCGTATTTTCAGAACAGCTTAGTAACATATAACGCAAATAAATAATGACAAATATGGAAGATTTACTGTCAAAAATGAAAAACATTACAGTTCAAAAGAAAAGTATTCAATTATATAAACCACCTAAAAGCAGAGGTAATGTTTACAGTGTTCTTATAAAATTATTAAGATGTTTTTTCTTACCGTTATTAAGTTATATAAGTTTTTAAGTTACCTAGGTAAATGTGTTTTTATAATATTTTTAGTCATGTAAATTAGCTAAACGTCGAAACAAACTATTTTTCAGAATCTCATAAAAAAAACAATGATCATGATGAAAGACTTAACATCTCATTACATCATGTTGATCACGGAGATTGTTACGAACCTAAGACATTAGAAAAATGTTCTACATCGTACAAAAGTGGTAGAAAACGTTACAAAAACAAAATGAAATGTTACAAAGTCAAGGGTCGTCTAGGAAAACAAAGGTTTTAATTAACAACTAGTTTAAATAGAATTAAGTTGAGTTATTTAAAAATGAAATTGAAAGTTGGTTATTTACAAAGTTAGCTTGAATACAAATATTGAATCGCAATGTTTTTAAATTATTTATTCAACAGTAGTTTGTTTTTCTCAATACTATACTTATGATATTCTATTTTATATTTAAATTTGAGACTACAGTAACTCAGGTTTTATAAATTGTTTGTAACGCTTTATAGACCGTTCCTCATGAATGGTATATTTTTTCGATTTGATAATGAAACTTTTAAATTGTTAAACAAAAACTATTTTAAAGGAAAACAGTTTATGACCGCCTTGGAAAACGACGACCACAAAATAATAATGATATAGATAATGACGGTTGTGTCATTATGAAGGGAGACTTATACGCTCACAAAAAGAAATTGTAAGTTGTTGTTTGTTTTTTTTAAACTTATTTTTCGTATAATTGAAATATTAAGTTTTTGTACTTTTTTATTATACGTAAACTCTTAAGACTAATAATAAAAATAACTAAAACATTTATCAAAATATAATATTGAATAAAAATTCAATTGTTTTGAGTACAAGGTTTTGGTTATGAGTACAAGGTTTTACTACCTTGTAAAACAAAACTTTAATGTATTAAATTTCACAGTGACCCGTTGAGCCGAAACAGAGGATCAATAATAAGAAAGTTTAAAATTGACAGGAGAGAAAATATCAAAATATCTCCTGCCGCAATCAAAAACAACTTCAACAACATCAATAAGTCAAAAGCTGATGTAGAAAACGCCTGGTACCAAATAAAAGTATTTCGAGGCGCAGATGAAGTTGAAACTCAATTGATTGAAAAAATGAGTAAAATTATTGATGCTCCCATAGAATACAGGCAGTATCACGTTTTCAACGGTGATGCTAGTTTCTATGTGCTTGGAAAAGGCAAAGCAGATGCGCTGTTGAGTTGCAACCGTCAACTTACCAGCAGTTTCGGTGATGATATGCTGAAAGTAGTTAGGTACACAGCAAAGTCTGATGTTTACCGTGACGAGCAACTAGAAAGCATTAAGCAGTGCATCAAAAGCCGGGTCTATTTAGAACAAGGCGTTCTTGACTTGAGCGGTCTCAGCTTTGACAAAACTCTGAAGAAGCAAGGTATCAGAATTAAATTGCATAGAAGCGAGTATTTTACAATTATTGTAAAAACATTAGATTCGCTGTTCAGAGGAAGTGATCAAAATAAAAGAATCACAACATTAAATTTAGAAAAAAATAACTTAAGTTATAAATCAATTGGCTTTCTCAAAAACAGCCTCATTGATATGTTTCCCAATATTAACCGTCTCTCAGTTGCTGAAAATCACATTAAAATTGTAAAAGATTTGAAAGCATTAAGAGATTGGAATTTAATTGAGCTTAAGTTATACGATAGCAGTCAAGATGCAACTGTAAATGATATAAGCAACTGGCGGAAACTTTTTCCAGACTTGATCAAACTTAACTGCAGAGGTTATGAGCCTCCAGTTAAAATAGATGTTGCAGAGTATGAAATACCAAAAACTATGGGAAGCAACTTTATGCTGCTTTCTGATAGTGCAAAAGAAGTGTTCATCAATCATGTCAAAAACTTATTCAGTTGCCTTGACAAAGTAAAAACCTCAGATGATGCAAGCAACTTTTACTGTAAAGATTCACAGTTTAGCTTGACAATTTCTAGCAATGATAAAGATTCTACAATGAAAAAATACTTGGAAGTGTGCAAGGAGTGCACACCAAACAACCGACAGAAAGTCAGAGTCGGTTGTAATAAGTCCGATTCCAAAAAGTATTACTTTGGGAGAGAGGAAATTGTGAAAGCGTTGCGCAAGCTACCCTTATCAAAACACATCATGGACAGCTTTGTTTGTGATGTCACGTTCTGCTCTAGTGAGTTCATCAGTTACGTTATCAGCGGCACTTTTGAAGAAGCCGGTGGTAAAGTTCGCGCCTTCACCAGAAGCATATCCTGCGCAATTTCCGCTGAAATTAAATTTACAATACTGAGCGACATGCTCCATATCAGGAACCAATCGGTCGCCGAAAAGAAAGAAAACGCCACCAAGGTGGCCGCAATCAACCAGTTGCCACGACCGCCGTGTGACGTGCGAACGGAGATGTTGAAAACTTTCATGAAAGACTCAGGAATGAACGAGAAATATTCGCACGAATGTCTGCACAACAACGGGTGGGATTATGATAAAGCCGGAAGAAATTTTATGGAACTGCACAAAAACAACCACATACCGCTTGAAGCATATCAATTCTAAAATACTGTTAACAAAATAAAAACAAAGAAGCTAAAACGAACTATCGATCTTAACTAAAAGCTTCTTTTCTTGTTATTTTTTCCCTTGATTTTAACAAATTTTTAATTGAGCTCTTTTATTTGTTGTTGTTTTCTTTTACAATTTTAATAAATTTTAATTAAAAAAAAATAAGTTTTGATATTATCAATAAGTATAAGCTAAAAAATGGTCTAAGTAAAATAAAAGTTTTCACTGATATATCCGCAGAAAAGAATGCGAAAACCTTTGATAGAAGAGTTTTTTATGCAAAGAAATTGATGTTTAGTATTAATTATCATAAAATAATATCTAATACAATAGAAATAAATTACAATAAATGAACTATTTTATATAAAAATAATACTTAGATTGCCTACTCCAAAACTATTTCATTTGCATTAAAACATCAAGGTCATATAATATAAAACATAAGGCTTTACTGTAACTCAATCATTTTAAATATCATACTTTCGTTTGGATACTTTCAGTTTATTATTATTATAGATAAATAGTTTAATTTAGACTACAGTCTAATATTTTAAGAAATAAAAGTGTTTGCACTGATAAATCCCATTGGTCATGTTTGAAAATAAACTGAACCGAGATTTGGCAAAATTTAGTTTTTTATTGAATATAAGACTGACATGTATAAAATTAAACAAAAACTAGAGGACGGCTTTCGATATTTGTGCAAAAGCTTATGCAAATTAGTTTTGTACTAGCTTAAATAGTTATATTTAGTTAGTTAAGTTTAGTATTCTGTCCTGGACATGACATTAAACTGTATCCTGGTGTATGACTCAATAACCGAAAGGTTTTTTCGTACATCAGGTCCTAGGACCAAATATTTGAGCGCTTTTTTTTTCGTACGTTCAATATTGTTAATTGTATAAAAAATTGTTTGTTCAAGTTCTAAAGTTGACCATGTTTTTATTATACTTTAGTATCTAAAAATAAATAGATATGATTTGGCTAGTACAATAAAAAAATAGTTTTACCTTTGAAAAAAATAATACATGAAAATTTATAAAAACTTATTGTTTATTAAAAGTTAAGCAAAAAAAGTCAGAACGTTGCTAGAAGTTACTTGCATTATTTATTGTTTTAACCCTGAGTACTGGTGCCAGACAAAAAAATGGCCATATTCGAATACTGACGCAATTGCCACTAGTTGGCGCAGTTTTTGTATAAATAGTTGAACTTATCAAATTTTTTTCATTTGAGTTTAGCAGTCATGAGAGCAACATGTAAGTTTTAGTTTGTACGGAAGCTTACGTAAATTAGTTTTTTACTAGCTGAAATAGTCTTAAAGTTTAATATTGTTATTTTATATGAAAAATTGTTTGTTCAAGTTCTAAAGTTGACCATGTTTTTATTATACTTTAGTATCTAAAAATAAATAGATATGATTTGGCTAGTACAATAACAAAATAGTTTTACCTTTGAAAAAAATAATACATGAAAGTTTATAAAAACTCATTGTTTATTAAAAGTTAAGCAAAAAAAGTCAGACAAGTTTAATTTTGTTAACAAACCAAGGCACTTTTTGTTTGTTTTTAGTTTACATTATGATTAGGTTAGAATTAAAGCTAGCTAAAAGTGTATTGTATTAAGTGATAGATATCACTTGATGACTTTGATAAAATAGTTAGAAAAAATATAATTATAATATAATGTAAGATTAATATGACAAAGTTGTTTATAAGTAAATATAAAAACCTATAGTTATTGAGACGACAGGTTTAAGAAAATTCTCGAGAAAGGACATTTAAATTATAATTTAGTACTTATAACTAAATCATACTTGTAAATTAGTATTTTAGAGTAGTATTGCATCAGATATTCAGTCTAATTATAGCAGCACACCAAATAATAATTTATGTAAAATTTAGTTTGTGTTAAAAGCTTAAGTTAATTATGCTTCTTTTAACTTAAATAATTTTAAAGTTTAATGTTATAACTACAATTGTTTTAAAAATTATAAAACTATATTTGTTACTTATAGTTAGTATTGTGGGATTTAAAATATAACAAAGCAAGTTTCAAACTGAATTTACTCGTTATTTTAACAGTTTTTAACAGTTATTAACAGTTTATAATTACATTAACACAAATTAATTATGTAATTTTAAACTTTTGATCTTACTTAATTGATCTTACTTTTTATCTTACTCTGATAAAACCTAAAGCTACTTAATTAACGTTTATGATATAATTAGTTGCTAACAAAAGTAGTTGATAAGTATTAGCTGAAACATGTTTTACTTTTTTGCACAACAAAAATGGTTTTATGATACATGTCTCTAATTTTTATTTAATATATGTATTTTAGAAAAATGAATAGATGACTGTACTTAAACTAACTAGTGGCGTATTTTCAGAACAGCTTAGTAACATATAACGCAAATAAATAATGACAAATATGGAAGATTTACTGTCAAAAATGAAAAACATTACAGTTCAAAAGAAAAGTATTCAATTATATAAACCACCTAAAAGCAGAGGTAATGTTTACAGTGTTCTTATAAAATTATTAAGATGTTTTTTCTTACCGTTATTAAGTTATATAAGTTTTTAAGTTACCTAGGTAAATGTGTTTTTATAATATTTTTAGTCATGTAAATTAGCTAAACGTCGAAACAAACTATTTTTCAGAATCTCATAAAAAAAACAATGATCATGATGAAAGACTTAACATCTCATTACATCATGTTGATCACGGAGATTGTTACGAACCTAAGACATTAGAAAAATGTTCTACATCGTACAAAAGTGGTAGAAAACGTTACAAAAACAAAATGAAATGTTACAAAGTCAAGGGTCGTCTAGGAAAACAAAGGTTTTAATAAACAACTAGTTTAAATAGAATTAAGTTGAGTTATTTAAAAATGAAATTGAAAGTTGGTTATTTACAAAGTTAGCTTGAATACAAATATTGAATCGCAATGTTTTTAAATTATTTATTCAACAGTAGTTTGTTTTTCTCAATACTATACTTATGATATTCTATTTTATATTTAAATTTGAGACTACAGTAACTCAGGTTTTATAAATTGTTTGTAACGCTTTATAGACCGTTCCTCATGAATGGTATATTTTTTCGATTTGATAATGAAACTTTTAAATTGTTAAACAAAAACTATTTTAAAGGAAAACAGTTTATGACCGCCTTGGAAAACGACGACCACAAAATAATAATGATATAGATAATGACGGTTGTGTCATTATGAAGGGAGACTTATACGCTCACAAAAAGAAATTGTAAGTTGTTGTTTGTTTTTTTTAAACTTATTTTTCGTATAATTGAAATATTAAGTTTTTGTACTTTTTTATTATACGTAAACTCTTAAGACTAATAATAAAAATAACTAAAACATTTATCAAAATATAATATTGAATAAAAATTCAATTGTTTTGAGTACAAGGTTTTGGTTATGAGTACAAGGTTTTACTACCTTGTAAAACAAAACTTTAATGTATTAAATTTCACAGTGACCCGTTGAGCCGAAACAGAGGATCAATAATAAGAAAGTTTAAAATTGACAGGAGAGAAAATATCAAAATATCTCCTGCCGCAATCAAAAACAACTTCAACAACATCAATAAGTCAAAAGTTGATGTAGAAAACGCCTGGTACCAAATAAAAGTATTTCGAGGCGCAGATGAAGTTGAAACTCAATTGATTGAAAAAATGAGTAAAATTATTGATGCTCCCATAGAATACAGGCAGTATCACGTTTTCAACGGTGATGCTAGTTTCTATGTGCTTGGAAAAGGCAAAGCAGATGCGCTGTTGAGTTGCAACCGTCAACTTACCAGCAGTTTCGGTGATGATATGCTGAAAGTAGTTAGGTACACAGCAAAGTCTGATGTTTACCGTGACGAGCAACTAGAAAGCATTAAGCAGTGCATCAAAAGCCGGGTCTATTTAGAACAAGGCGTTCTTGACTTGAGCGGTCTCAGCTTTGACAAAACTCTGAAGAAGCAAGGTATCAGAATTAAATTGCATAGAAGCGAGTATTTTACAATTATTGTAAAAACATTAGATTCGCTGTTCAGAGGAAGTGATCAAAATAAAAGAATCACAACGTTAAATTTAGAAAAAAATAACTTAAGTTATAAATCAATTGGCTTTCTCAAAAACAGCCTCATTGATATGTTTCCCAATATTAACCGTCTCTCAGTTGCTGAAAATCACATTAAAATTGTAAAAGATTTGAAAGCATTAAGAGATTGGAATTTAATTGAGCTTAAGTTATACGATAGCAGTCAAGATGCAACTGTAAATGATATAAGCAACTGGCGGAAACTTTTTCCAGACTTGATCAAACTTAACTGCAGAGGTTATGAGCCTCCAGTTAAAATAGATGTTGCAGAGTATGAAATACCAAAAACTATGGGAAGCAACTTTATGCTGCTTTCTGATAGTGCAAAAGAAGTGTTCATCAATCATGTCAAAAACTTATTCAGTTGCCTTGACAAAGTAAAAACCTCAGATGATGCAAGCAACTTTTACTGTAAAGATTCACAGTTTAGCTTGACAATTTCTAGCAATGATAAAGATTCTACAATGAAAAAATACTTGGAAGTGTGCAAGGAGTGCACACCAAACAACCGACAGAAAGTCAGAGTCGGTTGTAATAAGTCCGATTCCAAAAAGTATTACTTTGGGAGAGAGGAAATTGTGAAAGCGTTGCGCAAGCTACCCTTATCAAAACACATCATGGACAGCTTTGTTTGTGATGTCACGTTCTGCTCTAGTGAGTTCATCAGTTACGTTATCAGCGGCACTTTTGAAGAAGCCGGTGGTAAAGTTCGCGCCTTCACCAGAAGCATATCCTGCGCAATTTCCGCTGAAATTAAATTTACAATACTGAGCGACATGCTCCATATCAGGAACCAATCGGTCGCCGAAAAGAAAGAAAACGCCACCAAGGTGGCCGCAATCAACCAGTTGCCACGACCGCCGTGTGACGTGCGAACGGAGATGTTGAAAACTTTCATGAAAGACTCAGGAATGAACGAGAAATATTCGCACGAATGTCTGCACAACAACGGGTGGGATTATGATAAAGCCGGAAGAAATTTTATGGAACTGCACAAAAACAACCACATACCGCTTGAAGCATATCAATTCTAAAATACTGTTAACAAAATAAAAACAAAGAAGCTAAAACGAACTATCGATCTTAACTAAAAGCTTCTTTTCTTGTTATTTTTTCCCTTGATTTTAACAAATTTTTAATTGAGCTCTTTTATTTGTTGTTGTTTTCTTTTACAATTTTAATAAATTTTAATTAAAAAAAAATAAGTTTTTATATTATCAATAAGTATAAGCTAAAAAATGGTCTAAGTAAAATAAAAGTTTTCACTGATATATCCGCAGAAAAGAATGCGAAAACCTTTGATAGAAGAGTTTTTTATGCAAAGAAATTGATGTTTAGTATTAATTATCATAAAATAATATCTAATACAATAGAAATAAATTACAATAAATGAACTATTTTATATAAAAATAATACTTAGATTGCCTACTCCAAAACTATTTCATTTGCATTAAAACATCAAGGTCATATAATATAAAACATAAGGCTTTACTGTAACTCAATCATTTTAAATATCATACTTTCGTTTGGATACTTTCAGTTTATTATTATTATAGATAAATAGTTTAATTTAGACTACAGTCTAATATTTTAAGAAATAAAAGTGTTTGCACTGATAAATCCCATTGGTCATGTTTGAAAATAAACTGAACCGAGATTTGGCAAAATTTAGTTTTTTATTGAATATAAGACTGACATGTATAAAATTAAACAAAAACTAGAGGACGGCTTTCGATATTTGTGCAAAAGCTTATGCAAATTAGTTTTGTACTAGCTTAAATAGTTATATTTAGTTAGTTAAGTTTAGTATTCTGTCCTGGACATGACATTAAACTGTATCCTGGTGTATGACTCAATAACCGAAAGGTTTTTTCGTACATCAGGTCCTAGGACCAAATATTTGAGCGCTTTTTTTTTCGTACGTTCAATATTGTTAATTGTATAAAAAATTGTTTGTTCAAGTTCTAAAGTTGACCATGTTTTTATTATACTTTAGTATCTAAAAATAAATAGATATGATTTGGCTAGTACAATAAAAAAATAGTTTTACCTTTGAAAAAAATAATACATGAAAATTTATAAAAACTTATTGTTTATTAAAAGTTAAGCAAAAAAAGTCAGAACGTTGCTAGAAGTTACTTGCATTATTTATTGTTTTAACCCTGAGTACTGGTGCCAGACAAAAAAATGGCCATATTCGAATACTGACGCAATTGCCACTAGTTGGCGCAGTTTTTGTATAAATAGTTGAACTTATCAATTTTTTTCATTTGAGTTTAGCAGTCATGAGAACAACATGTAAGTTTTAGTTTGTACGGAAGCTTACGTAAATTAGTTTTTTACTAGCTGAAATAGTCTTAAAGTTTAATATTGTTATTTTATATGAAAAATTGTTTGTTCAAGTTCTAAAGTTGACCATGTTTTTATTATACTTTAGTATCTAAAAATAAATAGATATGATTTGGCTAGTACAATAACAAAATAGTTTTACCTTTGAAAAAAATAATACATGAAAGTTTATAAAAACTCATTGTTTATTAAAAGTTAAGCAAAAAAAGTCAGACAAGTTTAATTTTGTTAACAAACCAAGGCACTTTTTGTTTGTTTTTAGTTTACATTATGATTAGGTTAGAATTAAAGCTAGCTAAAAGTGTATTGTATTAAGTGATAGATATCACTTGATGACTTTGATAAAATAGTTAGAAAAAATATAATTATAATATAATGTAAGATTAATATGACAAAGTTGTTTATAAGTAAATATAAAAACCTATAGTTATTGAGACGACAGGTTTAAGAAAATTCTCGAGAAAGGACATTTAAATTATAATTTAGTACTTATAACTAAATCATACTTGTAAATTAGTATTTTAGAGTAGTATTGCATCAGATATTCAGTCTAATTATAGCAGCACACCAAATAATAATTTATGTAAAATTTAGTTTGTGTTAAAAGCTTAAGTTAATTATGCTTCTTTTAACTTAAATAATTTTAAAGTTTAATGTTATAACTACAATTGTTTTAAAAATTATAAAACTATATTTGTTACTTATAGTTAGTATTGTGGGATTTAAAATATAACAAAGCAAGTTTCAAACTGAATTTACTCGTTATTTTAACAGTTTTTAACAGTTATTAACAGTTTATAATTACATTAACACAAATTAATTATGTAATTTTAAACTTTTGATCTTACTTAATTGATCTTACTTTTTATCTTACTCTGATAAAACCTAAAGCTACTTAATTAACGTTTATGATATAATTAGTTGCTAACAAAAGTAGTTGATAAGTATTAGCTGAAACATGTTTTACTTTTTTGCACAACAAAAATGGTTTTATGATACATGTCTCTAATTTTTATTTAATATATGTATTTTAGAAAAATGAATAGATGACTGTACTTAAACTAACTAGTGGCGTATTTTCAGAACAGCTTAGTAACATATAACGCAAATAAATAATGACAAATATGGAAGATTTACTGTCAAAAATGAAAAACATTACAGTTCAAAAGAAAAGTATTCAATTATATAAACCACCTAAAAGCAGAGGTAATGTTTACAGTGTTCTTATAAAATTATTAAGATGTTTTTTCTTACCGTTATTAAGTTATATAAGTTTTTAAGTTACCTAGGTAAATGTGTTTTTATAATATTTTTAGTCATGTAAATTAGCTAAACGTCGAAACAAACTATTTTTCAGAATCTCATAAAAAAAACAATGATCATGATGAAAGACTTAACATCTCATTACATCATGTTGATCACGGAGATTGTTACGAACCTAAGACATTAGAAAAATGTTCTACATCGTACAAAAGTGGTAGAAAACGTTACAAAAACAAAATGAAATGTTACAAAGTCAAGGGTCGTCTAGGAAAACAAAGGTTTTAATAAACAACTAGTTTAAATAGAATTAAGTTGAGTTATTTAAAAATGAAATTGAAAGTTGGTTATTTACAAAGTTAGCTTGAATACAAATATTGAATCGCAATGTTTTTAAATTATTTATTCAACAGTAGTTTGTTTTTCTCAATACTATACTTATGATATTCTATTTTATATTTAAATTTGAGACTACAGTAACTCAGGTTTTATAAATTGTTTGTAACGCTTTATAGACCGTTCCTCATGAATGGTATATTTTTTCGATTTGATAATGAAACTTTTAAATTGTTAAACAAAAACTATTTTAAAGGAAAACAGTTTATGACCGCCTTGGAAAACGACGACCACAAAATAATAATGATATAGATAATGACGGTTGTGTCATTATGAAGGGAGACTTATACGCTCACAAAAAGAAATTGTAAGTTGTTGTTTGTTTTTTTTAAACTTATTTTTCGTATAATTGAAATATTAAGTTTTTGTACTTTTTTATTATACGTAAACTCTTAAGACTAATAATAAAAATAACTAAAACATTTATCAAAATATAATATTGAATAAAAATTCAATTGTTTTGAGTACAAGGTTTTGGTTATGAGTACAAGGTTTTACTACCTTGTAAAACAAAACTTTAATGTATTAAATTTCACAGTGACCCGTTGAGCCGAAACAGAGGATCAATAATAAGAAAGTTTAAAATTGACAGGAGAGAAAATATCAAAATATCTCCTGCCGCAATCAAAAACAACTTCAACAACATCAATAAGTCAAAAGTTGATGTAGAAAACGCCTGGTACCAAATAAAAGTATTTCGAGGCGCAGATGAAGTTGAAACTCAATTGATTGAAAAAATGAGTAAAATTATTGATGCTCCCATAGAATACAGGCAGTATCACGTTTTCAACGGTGATGCTAGTTTCTATGTGCTTGGAAAAGGCAAAGCAGATGCGCTGTTGAGTTGCAACCGTCAATTTACCAGCAGTTTCGGTGATGATATGCTGAAAGTAGTTAGGTACACAGCAAAGTCTGATGTTTACCGTGACGAGCAACTAGAAAGCATTAAGCAGTGCATCAAAAGCCGGGTCTATTTAGAACAAGGCGTTCTTGACTTGAGCGGTCTCAGCTTTGACAAAACTCTGAAGAAGCAAGGTATCAGAATTAAATTGCATAGAAGCGAGTATTTTACAATTATTGTAAAAACATTAGATTCGCTGTTCAGAGGAAGTGATCAAAATAAAAGAATCACAACATTAAATTTAGAAAAAAATAACTTAAGTTATAAATCAATTGGCTTTCTCAAAAACAGCCTCATTGATATGTTTCCCAATATTAACCGTCTCTCAGTTGCTGAAAATCACATTAAAATTGTAAAAGATTTGAAAGCATTAAGAGATTGGAATTTAATTGAGCTTAAGTTATACGATAGCAGTCAAGATGCAACTGTAAATGATATAAGCAACTGGCGGAAACTTTTTCCAGACTTGATCAAACTTAACTGCAGAGGTTATGAGCCTCCAGTTAAAATAGATGTTGCAGAGTATGAAATACCAAAAACTATGGGAAGCAACTTTATGCTGCTTTCTGATAGTGCAAAAGAAGTGTTCATCAATCATGTCAAAAACTTATTCAGTTGCCTTGACAAAGTAAAAACCTCAGATGATGCAAGCAACTTTTACTGTAAAGATTCACAGTTTAGCTTGACAATTTCTAGCAATGATAAAGATTCTACAATGAAAAAATACTTGGAAGTGTGCAAGGAGTGCACACCAAACAACCGACAGAAAGTCAGAGTCGGTTGTAATAAGTCCGATTCCAAAAAGTATTACTTTGGGAGAGAGGAAATTGTGAAAGCGTTGCGCAAGCTACCCTTATCAAAACACATCATGGACAGCTTTGTTTGTGATGTCACGTTCTGCTCTAGTGAGTTCATCAGTTACGTTATCAGCGGCACTTTTGAAGAAGCCGGTGGTAAAGTTCGCGCCTTCACCAGAAGCATATCCTGCGCAATTTCCGCTGAAATTAAATTTACAATACTGAGCGACATGCTCCATATCAGGAACCAATCGGTCGCCGAAAAGAAAGAAAACGCCACCAAGGTGGCCGCAATCAACCAGTTGCCACGACCGCCGTGTGACGTGCGAACGGAGATGTTGAAAACTTTCATGAAAGACTCAGGAATGAACGAGAAATATTCGCACGAATGTCTGCACAACAACGGGTGGGATTATGATAAAGCCGGAAGAAATTTTATGGAACTGCACAAAAACAACCACATACCGCTTGAAGCATATCAATTCTAAAATACTGTTAACAAAATAAAAACAAAGAAGCTAAAACGAACTATCGATCTTAACTAAAAGCTTCTTTTCTTGTTATTTTTTCCCTTGATTTTAACAAATTTTTAATTGAGCTCTTTTATTTGTTGTTGTTTTCTTTTACAATTTTAATAAATTTTAATTAAAAAAAAAAAAGTTTTGATATTATCAATAAGTATAAGCTAAAAAATGGTCTAAGTAAAATAAAAGTTTTCACTGATATATCCGCAGAAAAGAATGCGAAAACCTTTGATAGAAGAGTTTTTTATGCAAAGAAATTGATGTTTAGTATTAATTATCATAAAATAATATCTAATACAATAGAAATAAATTACAATAAATGAACTATTTTATATAAAAATAATACTTAGATTGCCTACTCCAAAACTATTTCATTTGCATTAAAACATCAAGGTCATATAATATAAAACATAAGGCTTTACTGTAACTCAATCATTTTAAATATCATACTTTCGTTTGGATACTTTCAGTTTATTATTATTATAGATAAATAGTTTAATTTAGACTACAGTCTAATATTTTAAGAAATAAAAGTGTTTGCACTGATAAATCCCATTGGTCATGTTTGAAAATAAACTGAACCGAGATTTGGCAAAATTTAGTTTTTTATTGAATATAAGACTGACATGTATAAAATTAAACAAAAACTAGAGGACGGCTTTCGATATTTGTGCAAAAGCTTATGCAAATTAGTTTTGTACTAGCTTAAATAGTTATATTTAGTTAGTTAAGTTTAGTATTCTGTCCTGGACATGACATTAAACTGTATCCTGGTGTATGACTCAATAACCGAAAGGTTTTTTCGTACATCAGGTCCTAGGACCAAATATTTGAGCGCTTTTTTTTTCGTACGTTCAATATTGTTAATTGTATAAAAAATTGTTTGTTCAAGTTCTAAAGTTGACCATGTTTTTATTATACTTTAGTATCTAAAAATAAATAGATATGATTTGGCTAGTACAATAAAAAAATAGTTTTACCTTTGAAAAAAATAATACATGAAAATTTATAAAAACTTATTGTTTATTAAAAGTTAAGCAAAAAAAGTCAGAACGTTGCTAGAAGTTACTTGCATTATTTATTGTTTTAACCCTGAGTACTGGTGCCAGACAAAAAAATGGCCATATTCGAATACTGACGCAATTGCCACTAGTTGGCGCAGTTTTTGTATAAATAGTTGAACTTATCAAATTTTTTTCATTTGAGTTTAGCAGTCATGAGAGCAACATGTAAGTTTTAGTTTGTACGGAAGCTTACGTAAATTAGTTTTTTACTAGCTGAAATAGTCTTAAAGTTTAATATTGTTATTTTATATGAAAAATTGTTTGTTCAAGTTCTAAAGTTGACCATGTTTTTATTATACTTTAGTATCTAAAAATAAATAGATATGATTTGGCTAGTACAATAACAAAATAGTTTTACCTTTGAAAAAAATAATACATGAAAGTTTATAAAAACTCATTGTTTATTAAAAGTTAAGCAAAAAAAGTCAGACAAGTTTAATTTTGTTAACAAACCAAGGCACTTTTTGTTTGTTTTTAGTTTACATTATGATTAGGTTAGAATTAAAGCTAGCTAAAAGTGTATTGTATTAAGTGATAGATATCACTTGATGACTTTGATAAAATAGTTAGAAAAAATATAATTATAATATAATGTAAGATTAATATGACAAAGTTGTTTATAAGTAAATATAAAAACCTATAGTTATTGAGACGACAGGTTTAAGAAAATTCTCGAGAAAGGACATTTAAATTATAATTTAGTACTTATAACTAAATCATACTTGTAAATTAGTATTTTAGAGTAGTATTGCATCAGATATTCAGTCTAATTATAGCAGCACACCAAATAATAATTTATGTAAAATTTAGTTTGTGTTAAAAGCTTAAGTTAATTATGCTTCTTTTAACTTAAATAATTTTAAAGTTTAATGTTATAACTACAATTGTTTTAAAAATTATAAAACTATATTTGTTACTTATAGTTAGTATTGTGGGATTTAAAATATAACAAAGCAAGTTTCAAACTGAATTTACTCGTTATTTTAACAGTTTTTAACAGTTATTAACAGTTTATAATTACATTAACACAAATTAATTATGTAATTTTAAACTTTTGATCTTACTTAATTGATCTTACTTTTTATCTTACTCTGATAAAACCTAAAGCTACTTAATTAACGTTTATGATATAATTAGTTGCTAACAAAAGTAGTTGATAAGTATTAGCTGAAACATGTTTTACTTTTTTGCACAACAAAAATGGTTTTATGATACATGTCTCTAATTTTTATTTAATATATGTATTTTAGAAAAATGAATAGATGACTGTACTTAAACTAACTAGTGGCGTATTTTCAGAACAGCTTAGTAACATATAACGCAAATAAATAATGACAAATATGGAAGATTTACTGTCAAAAATGAAAAACATTACAGTTCAAAAGAAAAGTATTCAATTATATAAACCACCTAAAAGCAGAGGTAATGTTTACAGTGTTCTTATAAAATTATTAAGATGTTTTTTCTTACCGTTATTAAGTTATATAAGTTTTTAAGTTACCTAGGTAAATGTGTTTTTATAATATTTTTAGTCATGTAAATTAGCTAAACGTCGAAACAAACTATTTTTCAGAATCTCATAAAAAAAACAATGATCATGATGAAAGACTTAACATCTCATTACATCATGTTGATCACGGAGATTGTTACGAACCTAAGACATTAGAAAAATGTTCTACATCGTACAAAAGTGGTAGAAAACGTTACAAAAACAAAATGAAATGTTACAAAGTCAAGGGTCGTCTAGGAAAACAAAGGTTTTAATAAACAACTAGTTTAAATAGAATTAAGTTGAGTTATTTAAAAATGAAATTGAAAGTTGGTTATTTACAAAGTTAGCTTGAATACAAATATTGAATCGCAATGTTTTTAAATTATTTATTCAACAGTAGTTTGTTTTTCTCAATACTATACTTATGATATTCTATTTTATATTTAAATTTGAGACTACAGTAACTCAGGTTTTATAAATTGTTTGTAACGCTTTATAGACCGTTCCTCATGAATGGTATATTTTTTCGATTTGATAATGAAACTTTTAAATTGTTAAACAAAAACTATTTTAAAGGAAAACAGTTTATGACCGCCTTGGAAAACGACGACCACAAAATAATAATGATATAGATAATGACGGTTGTGTCATTATGAAGGGAGACTTATACGCTCACAAAAAGAAATTGTAAGTTGTTGTTTGTTTTTTTTAAACTTATTTTTCGTATAATTGAAATATTAAGTTTTTGTACTTTTTTATTATACGTAAACTCTTAAGACTAATAATAAAAATAACTAAAACATTTATCAAAATATAATATTGAATAAAAATTCAATTGTTTTGAGTACAAGGTTTTGGTTATGAGTACAAGGTTTTACTACCTTGTAAAACAAAACTTTAATGTATTAAATTTCACAGTGACCCGTTGAGCCGAAACAGAGGATCAATAATAAGAAAGTTTAAAATTGACAGGAGAGAAAATATCAAAATATCTCCTGCCGCAATCAAAAACAACTTCAACAACATCAATAAGTCAAAAGTTGATGTAGAAAACGCCTGGTACCAAATAAAAGTATTTCGAGGCGCAGATGAAGTTGAAACTCAATTGATTGAAAAAATGAGTAAAATTATTGATGCTCCCATAGAATACAGGCAGTATCACGTTTTCAACGGTGATGCTAGTTTCTATGTGCTTGGAAAAGGCAAAGCAGATGCGCTGTTGAGTTGCAACCGTCAACTTACCAGCAGTTTCGGTGATGATATGCTGAAAGTAGTTAGGTACACAGCAAAGTCTGATGTTTACCGTGACGAGCAACTAGAAAGCATTAAGCAGTGCATCAAAAGCCGGGTCTATTTAGAACAAGGCGTTCTTGACTTGAGCGGTCTCAGCTTTGACAAAACTCTGAAGAAGCAAGGTATCAGAATTAAATTGCATAGAAGCGAGTATTTTACAATTATTGTAAAAACATTAGATTCGCTGTTCAGAGGAAGTGATCAAAATAAAAGAATCACAACATTAAATTTAGAAAAAAATAACTTAAGTTATAAATCAATTGGCTTTCTCAAAAACAGCCTCATTGATATGTTTCCCAATATTAACCGTCTCTCAGTTGCTGAAAATCACATTAAAATTGTAAAAGATTTGAAAGCATTAAGAGATTGGAATTTAATTGAGCTTAAGTTATACGATAGCAGTCAAGATGCAACTGTAAATGATATAAGCAACTGGCGGAAACTTTTTCCAGACTTGATCAAACTTAACTGCAGAGGTTATGAGCCTCCAGTTAAAATAGATGTTGCAGAGTATGAAATACCAAAAACTATGGGAAGCAACTTTATGCTGCTTTCTGATAGTGCAAAAGAAGTGTTCATCAATCATGTCAAAAACTTATTCAGTTGCCTTGACAAAGTAAAAACCTCAGATGATGCAAGCAACTTTTACTGTAAAGATTCACAGTTTAGCTTGACAATTTCTAGCAATGATAAAGATTCTACAATGAAAAAATACTTGGAAGTGTGCAAGGAGTGCACACCAAACAACCGACAGAAAGTCAGAGTCGGTTGTAATAAGTCCGATTCCAAAAAGTATTACTTTGGGAGAGAGGAAATTGTGAAAGCGTTGCGCAAGCTACCCTTATCAAAACACATCATGGACAGCTTTGTTTGTGATGTCACGTTCTGCTCTAGTGAGTTCATCAGTTACGTTATCAGCGGCACTTTTGAAGAAGCCGGTGGTAAAGTTCGCGCCTTCACCAGAAGCATATCCTGCGCAATTTCCGCTGAAATTAAATTTACAATACTGAGCGACATGCTCCATATCAGGAACCAATCGGTCGCCGAAAAGAAAGAAAACGCCACCAAGGTGGCCGCAATCAACCAGTTGCCACGACCGCCGTGTGACGTGCGAACGGAGATGTTGAAAACTTTCATGAAAGACTCAGGAATGAACGAGAAATATTCGCACGAATGTCTGCACAACAACGGGTGGGATTATGATAAAGCCGGAAGAAATTTTATGGAACTGCACAAAAACAACCACATACCGCTTGAAGCATATCAATTCTAAAATACTGTTAACAAAATAAAAACAAAGAAGCTAAAACGAACTATCGATCTTAACTAAAAGCTTCTTTTCTTGTTATTTTTTCCCTTGATTTTAACAAATTTTTAATTGAGCTCTTTTATTTGTTGTTGTTTTCTTTTACAATTTTAATAAATTTTAATTAAAAAAAAATAAGTTTTGATATTATCAATAAGTATAAGCTAAAAAATGGTCTAAGTAAAATAAAAGTTTTCACTGATATATCCGCAGAAAAGAATGCGAAAACCTTTGATAGAAGAGTTTTTTATGCAAAGAAATTGATGTTTAGTATTAATTATCATAAAATAATATCTAATACAATAGAAATAAATTACAATAAATGAACTATTTTATATAAAAATAATACTTAGATTGCCTACTCCAAAACTATTTCATTTGCATTAAAACATCAAGGTCATATAATATAAAACATAAGGCTTTACTGTAACTCAATCATTTTAAATATCATACTTTCGTTTGGATACTTTCAGTTTATTATTATTATAGATAAATAGTTTAATTTAGACTACAGTCTAATATTTTAAGAAATAAAAGTGTTTGCACTGATAAATCCCATTGGTCATGTTTGAAAATAAACTGAACCGAGATTTGGCAAAATTTAGTTTTTTTTTGAATATAAGACTGACATGTATAAAATTAAACAAAAACTAGAGGACGGCTTTCGATATTTGTGCAAAAGCTTATGCAAATTAGTTTTGTACTAGCTTAAATAGTTATATTTAGTTAGTTAAGTTTAGTATTCTGTCCTGGACATGACATTAAACTGTATCCTGGTGTATGACTCAATAACCGAAAGGTTTTTTCGTACATCAGGTCCTAGGACCAAATATTTGAGCGCTTTTTTTTTCGTACGTTCAATATTGTTAATTGTATAAAAAATTGTTTGTTCAAGTTCTAAAGTTGACCATGTTTTTATTATACTTTAGTATCTAAAAATAAATAGATATGATTTGGCTAGTACAATAAAAAAATAGTTTTACCTTTGAAAAAAATAATACATGAAAATTTATAAAAACTTATTGTTTATTAAAAGTTAAGCAAAAAAAGTCAGAACGTTGCTAGAAGTTACTTGCATTATTTATTGTTTTAACCCTGAGTACTGGTGCCAGACAAAAAAATGGCCATATTCGAATACTGACGCAATTGCCACTAGTTGGCGCAGTTTTTGTATAAATAGTTGAACTTATCAAATTTTTTTCATTTGAGTTTAGCAGTCATGAGAGCAACATGTAAGTTTTAGTTTGTACGGAAGCTTACGTAAATTAGTTTTTTACTAGCTGAAATAGTCTTAAAGTTTAATATTGTTATTTTATATGAAAAATTGTTTGTTCAAGTTCTAAAGTTGACCATGTTTTTATTATACTTTAGTATCTAAAAATAAATAGATATGATTTGGCTAGTACAATAACAAAATAGTTTTACCTTTGAAAAAAATAATACATGAAAGTTTATAAAAACTCATTGTTTATTAAAAGTTAAGCAAAAAAAGTCAGACAAGTTTAATTTTGTTAACAAACCAAGGCACTTTTTGTTTGTTTTTAGTTTACATTATGATTAGGTTAGAATTAAAGCTAGCTAAAAGTGTATTGTATTAAGTGATAGATATCACTTGATGACTTTGATAAAATAGTTAGAAAAAATATAATTATAATATAATGTAAGATTAATATGACAAAGTTGTTTATAAGTAAATATAAAAACCTATAGTTATTGAGACGACAGGTTTAAGAAAATTCTCGAGAAAGGACATTTAAATTATAATTTAGTACTTATAACTAAATCATACTTGTAAATTAGTATTTTAGAGTAGTATTGCATCAGATATTCAGTCTAATTATAGCAGCACACCAAATAATAATTTATGTAAAATTTAGTTTGTGTTAAAAGCTTAAGTTAATTATGCTTCTTTTAACTTAAATAATTTTAAAGTTTAATGTTATAACTACAATTGTTTTAAAAATTATAAAACTATATTTGTTACTTATAGTTAGTATTGTGGGATTTAAAATATAACAAAGCAAGTTTCAAACTGAATTTACTCGTTATTTTAACAGTTTTTAACAGTTATTAACAGTTTATAATTACATTAACACAAATTAATTATGTAATTTTAAACTTTTGATCTTACTTAATTGATCTTACTTTTTATCTTACTCTGATAAAACCTAAAGCTACTTAATTAACGTTTATGATATAATTAGTTGCTAACAAAAGTAGTTGATAAGTATTAGCTGAAACATGTTTTACTTTTTTGCACAACAAAAATGGTTTTATGATACATGTCTCTAATTTTTATTTAATATATGTATTTTAGAAAAATGAATAGATGACTGTACTTAAACTAACTAGTGGCGTATTTTCAGAACAGCTTAGTAACATATAACGCAAATAAATAATGACAAATATGGAAGATTTACTGTCAAAAATGAAAAACATTACAGTTCAAAAGAAAAGTATTCAATTATATAAACCACCTAAAAGCAGAGGTAATGTTTACAGTGTTCTTATAAAATTATTAAGATGTTTTTTCTTACCGTTATTAAGTTATATAAGTTTTTAAGTTACCTAGGTAAATGTGTTTTTATAATATTTTTAGTCATGTAAATTAGCTAAACGTCGAAACAAACTATTTTTCAGAATCTCATAAAAAAAACAATGATCATGATGAAAGACTTAACATCTCATTACATCATGTTGATCACGGAGATTGTTACGAACCTAAGACATTAGAAAAATGTTCTACATCGTACAAAAGTGGTAGAAAACGTTACAAAAACAAAATGAAATGTTACAAAGTCAAGGGTCGTCTAGGAAAACAAAGGTTTTAATTAACAACTAGTTTAAATAGAATTAAGTTGAGTTATTTAAAAATGAAATTGAAAGTTGGTTATTTACAAAGTTAGCTTGAATACAAATATTGAATCGCAATGTTTTTAAATTATTTATTCAACAGTAGTTTGTTTTTCTCAATACTATACTTATGATATTCTATTTTATATTTAAATTTGAGACTACAGTAACTCAGGTTTTATAAATTGTTTGTAACGCTTTATAGACCGTTCCTCATGAATGGTATATTTTTTCGATTTGATAATGAAACTTTTAAATTGTTAAACAAAAACTATTTTAAAGGAAAACAGTTTATGACCGCCTTGGAAAACGACGACCACAAAATAATAATGATATAGATAATGACGGTTGTGTCATTATGAAGGGAGACTTATACGCTCACAAAAAGAAATTGTAAGTTGTTGTTTGTTTTTTTTAAACTTATTTTTCGTATAATTGAAATATTAAGTTTTTGTACTTTTTTATTATACGTAAACTCTTAAGACTAATAATAAAAATAACTAAAACATTTATCAAAATATAATATTGAATAAAAATTCAATTGTTTTGAGTACAAGGTTTTGGTTATGAGTACAAGGTTTTACTACCTTGTAAAACAAAACTTTAATGTATTAAATTTCACAGTGACCCGTTGAGCCGAAACAGAGGATCAATAATAAGAAAGTTTAAAATTGACAGGAGAGAAAATATCAAAATATCTCCTGCCGCAATCAAAAACAACTTCAACAACATCAATAAGTCAAAAGTTGATGTAGAAAACGCCTGGTACCAAATAAAAGTATTTCGAGGCGCAGATGAAGTTGAAACTCAATTGATTGAAAAAATGAGTAAAATTATTGATGCTCCCATAGAATACAGGCAGTATCACGTTTTCAACGGTGATGCTAGTTTCTATGTGCTTGGAAAAGGCAAAGCAGATGCGCTGTTGAGTTGCAACCGTCAACTTACCAGCAGTTTCGGTGATGATATGCTGAAAGTAGTTAGGTACACAGCAAAGTCTGATGTTTACCGTGACGAGCAACTAGAAAGCATTAAGCAGTGCATCAAAAGCCGGGTCTATTTAGAACAAGGCGTTCTTGACTTGAGCGGTCTCAGCTTTGACAAAACTCTGAAGAAGCAAGGTATCAGAATTAAATTGCATAGAAGCGAGTATTTTACAATTATTGTAAAAACATTAGATTCGCTGTTCAGAGGAAGTGATCAAAATAAAAGAATCACAACATTAAATTTAGAAAAAAATAACTTAAGTTATAAATCAATTGGCTTTCTCAAAAACAGCCTCATTGATATGTTTCCCAATATTAACCGTCTCTCAGTTGCTGAAAATCACATTAAAATTGTAAAAGATTTGAAAGCATTAAGAGATTGGAATTTAATTGAGCTTAAGTTATACGATAGCAGTCAAGATGCAACTGTAAATGATATAAGCAACTGGCGGAAACTTTTTCCAGACTTGATCAAACTTAACTGCAGAGATTATGAGCCTCCAGTTAAAATAGATGTTGCAGAGTATGAAATACCAAAAACTATGGGAAGCAACTTTATGCTGCTTTCTGATAGTGCAAAAGAAGTGTTCATCAATCATGTCAAAAACTTATTCAGTTGCCTTGACAAAGTAAAAACCTCAGATGATGCAAGCAACTTTTACTGTAAAGATTCACAGTTTAGCTTGACAATTTCTAGCAATGATAAAGATTCTACAATGAAAAAATACTTGGAAGTGTGCAAGGAGTGCACACCAAACAACCGACAGAAAGTCAGAGTCGGTTGTAATAAGTCCGATTCCAAAAAGTATTACTTTGGGAGAGAGGAAATTGTGAAAGCGTTGCGCAAGCTACCCTTATCAAAACACATCATGGACAGCTTTGTTTGTGATGTCACGTTCTGCTCTAGTGAGTTCATCAGTTACGTTATCAGCGGCACTTTTGAAGAAGCCGGTGGTAAAGTTCGCGCCTTCACCAGAAGCATATCCTGCGCAATTTCCGCTGAAATTAAATTTACAATACTGAGCGACATGCTCCATATCAGGAACCAATCGGTCGCCGAAAAGAAAGAAAACGCCACCAAGGTGGCCGCAATCAACCAGTTGCCACGACCGCCGTGTGACGTGCGAACGGAGATGTTGAAAACTTTCATGAAAGACTCAGGAATGAACGAGAAATATTCGCACGAATGTCTGCACAACAACGGGTGGGATTATGATAAAGCCGGAAGAAATTTTATGGAACTGCACAAAAACAACCACATACCGCTTGAAGCATATCAATTCTAAAATACTGTTAACAAAATAAAAACAAAGAAGCTAAAACGAACTATCGATCTTAACTAAAAGCTTCTTTTCTTGTTATTTTTTCCCTTGATTTTAACAAATTTTTAATTGAGCTCTTTTATTTGTTGTTGTTTTCTTTTACAATTTTAATAAATTTTAATTAAAAAAAAATAAGTTTTTATATTATCAATAAGTATAAGCTAAAAAATGGTCTAAGTAAAATAAAAGTTTTCACTGATATATCCGCAGAAAAGAATGCGAAAACCTTTGATAGAAGAGTTTTTTATGCAAAGAAATTGATGTTTAGTATTAATTATCATAAAGTAATATCTAATACAATAGAAATAAATTACAATAAATGAACTATTTTATATAAAAATAATACTTAGATTGCCTACTCCAAAACTATTTCATTTGCATTAAAACATCAAGGTCATATAATATAAAACATAAGGCTTTACTGTAACTCAATCATTTTAAATATCATACTTTCGTTTGGATACTTTCAGTTTATTATTATTATAGATAAATAGTTTAATTTAGACTACAGTCTAATATTTTAAGAAATAAAAGTGTTTGCACTGATAAATCCCATTGGTCATGTTTGAAAATAAACTGAACCGAGATTTGGCAAAATTTAGTTTTTTATTGAATATAAGACTGACATGTATAAAATTAAACAAAAACTAGAGGACGGCTTTCGATATTTGTGCAAAAGCTTATGCAAATTAGTTTTGTACTAGCTTAAATAGTTATATTTAGTTAGTTAAGTTTAGTATTCTGTCCTGGACATGACATTAAACTGTATCCTGGTGTATGACTCAATAACCGAAAGGTTTTTTCGTACATCAGGTCCTAGGACCAAATATTTGAGCGCTTTTTTTTTCGTACGTTCAATATTGTTAATTGTATAAAAAATTGTTTGTTCAAGTTCTAAAGTTGACCATGTTTTTATTATACTTTAGTATCTAAAAATAAATAGATATGATTTGGCTAGTACAATAAAAAAATAGTTTTACCTTTGAAAAAAATAATACATGAAAATTTATAAAAACTTATTGTTTATTAAAAGTTAAGCAAAAAAAGTCAGAACGTTGCTAGAAGTTACTTGCATTATTTATTGTTTTAACCCTGAGTACTGGTGCCAGACAAAAAAATGGCCATATTCGAATACTGACGCAATTGCCACTAGTTGGCGCAGTTTTTGTATAAATAGTTGAACTTATCAATTTTTTTTCATTTGAGTTTAGCAGTCATGAGAACAACATGTAAGTTTTAGTTTGTACGGAAGCTTACGTAAATTAGTTTTTTACTAGCTGAAATAGTCTTAAAGTTTAATATTGTTATTTTATATGAAAAATTGTTTGTTCAAGTTCTAAAGTTGACCATGTTTTTATTATACTTTAGTATCTAAAAATAAATAGATATGATTTGGCTAGTACAATAACAAAATAGTTTTACCTTTGAAAAAAATAATACATGAAAGTTTATAAAAACTCATTGTTTATTAAAAGTTAAGCAAAAAAAGTCAGACAAGTTTAATTTTGTTAACAAACCAAGGCACTTTTTGTTTGTTTTTAGTTTACATTATGATTAGGTTAGAATTAAAGCTAGCTAAAAGTGTATTGTATTAAGTGATAGATATCACTTGATGACTTTGATAAAATAGTTAGAAAAAATATAATTATAATATAATGTAAGATTAATATGACAAAGTTGTTTATAAGTAAATATAAAAACCTATAGTTATTGAGACGACAGGTTTAAGAAAATTCTCGAGAAAGGACATTTAAATTATAATTTAGTACTTATAACTAAATCATACTTGTAAATTAGTATTTTAGAGTAGTATTGCATCAGATATTCAGTCTAATTATAGCAGCACACCAAATAATAATTTATGTAAAATTTAGTTTGTGTTAAAAGCTTAAGTTAATTATGCTTCTTTTAACTTAAATAATTTTAAAGTTTAATGTTATAACTACAATTGTTTTAAAAATTATAAAACTATATTTGTTACTTATAGTTAGTATTGTGGAATTTAAAATATAACAAAGCAAGTTTCAAACTGAATTTACTCGTTATTTTAACAGTTTTTAACAGTTATTAACAGTTTATAATTACATTAACACAAATTAATTATGTAATTTTAAACTTTTGATCTTACTTAATTGATCTTACTTTTTATCTTACTCTGATAAAACCTAAAGCTACTTAATTAACGTTTATGATATAATTAGTTGCTAACAAAAGTAGTTGATAAGTATTAGCTGAAACATGTTTTACTTTTTTGCACAACAAAAATGGTTTTATGATACATGTCTCTAATTTTTATTTAATATATGTATTTTAGAAAAATGAATAGATGACTGTACTTAAACTAACTAGTGGCGTATTTTCAGAACAGCTTAGTAACATATAACGCAAATAAATAATGACAAATATGGAAGATTTACTGTCAAAAATGAAAAACATTACAGTTCAAAAGAAAAGTATTCAATTATATAAACCACCTAAAAGCAGAGGTAATGTTTACAGTGTTCTTATAAAATTATTAAGATGTTTTTTCTTACCGTTATTAAGTTATATAAGTTTTTAAGTTACCTAGGTAAATGTGTTTTTATAATATTTTTAGTCATGTAAATTAGCTAAACGTCGAAACAAACTATTTTTCAGAATCTCATAAAAAAAACAATGATCATGATGAAAGACTTAACATCTCATTACATCATGTTGATCACGGAGATTGTTACGAACCTAAGACATTAGAAAAATGTTCTACATCGTACAAAAGTGGTAGAAAACGTTACAAAAACAAAATGAAATGTTACAAAGTCAAGGGTCGTCTAGGAAAACAAAGGTTTTAATTAACAACTAGTTTAAATAGAATTAAGTTGAGTTATTTAAAAATGAAATTGAAAGTTGGTTATTTACAAAGTTAGCTTGAATACAAATATTGAATCGCAATGTTTTTAAATTATTTATTCAACAGTAGTTTGTTTTTCTCAATACTATACTTATGATATTCTATTTTATATTTAAATTTGAGACTACAGTAACTCAGGTTTTATAAATTGTTTGTAACGCTTTATAGACCGTTCCTCATGAATGGTATATTTTTTCGATTTGATAATGAAACTTTTAAATTGTTAAACAAAAACTATTTTAAAGGAAAACAGTTTATGACCGCCTTGGAAAACGACGACCACAAAATAATAATGATATAGATAATGACGGTTGTGTCATTATGAAGGGAGACTTATACGCTCACAAAAAGAAATTGTAAGTTGTTGTTTGTTTTTTTTAAACTTATTTTTCGTATAATTGAAATATTAAGTTTTTGTACTTTTTTATTATACGTAAACTCTTAAGACTAATAATAAAAATAACTAAAACATTTATCAAAATATAATATTGAATAAAAATTCAATTGTTTTGAGTACAAGGTTTTGGTTATGAGTACAAGGTTTTACTACCTTGTAAAACAAAACTTTAATGTATTAAATTTCACAGTGACCCGTTGAGCCGAAACAGAGGATCAATAATAAGAAAGTTTAAAATTGACAGGAGAGAAAATATCAAAATATCTCCTGCCGCAATCAAAAACAACTTCAACAACATCAATAAGTCAAAAGTTGATGTAGAAAACGCCTGGTACCAAATAAAAGTATTTCGAGGCGCAGATGAAGTTGAAACTCAATTGATTGAAAAAATGAGTAAAATTATTGATGCTCCCATAGAATACAGGCAGTATCACGTTTTCAACGGTGATGCTAGTTTCTATGTGCTTGGAAAAGGCAAAGCAGATGCGCTGTTGAGTTGCAACCGTCAACTTACCAGCAGTTTCGGTGATGATATGCTGAAAGTAGTTAGGTACACAGCAAAGTCTGATGTTTACCGTGACGAGCAACTAGAAAGCATTAAGCAGTGCATCAAAAGCCGGGTCTATTTAGAACAAGGCGTTCTTGACTTGAGCGGTCTCAGCTTTGACAAAACTCTGAAGAAGCAAGGTATCAGAATTAAATTGCATAGAAGCGAGTATTTTACAATTATTGTAAAAACATTAGATTCGCTGTTCAGAGGAAGTGATCAAAATAAAAGAATCACAACATTAAATTTAGAAAAAAATAACTTAAGTTATAAATCAATTGGCTTTCTCAAAAACAGCCTCATTGATATGTTTCCCAATATTAACCGTCTCTCAGTTGCTGAAAATCACATTAAAATTGTAAAAGATTTGAAAGCATTAAGAGATTGGAATTTAATTGAGCTTAAGTTATACGATAGCAGTCAAGATGCAACTGTAAATGATATAAGCAACTGGCGGAAACTTTTTCCAGACTTGATCAAACTTAACTGCAGAGGTTATGAGCCTCTAGTTAAAATAGATGTTGCAGAGTATGAAATACCAAAAACTATGGGAAGCAACTTTATGCTGCTTTCTGATAGTGCAAAAGAAGTGTTCATCAATCATGTCAAAAACTTATTCAGTTGCCTTGACAAAGTAAAAACCTCAGATGATGCAAGCAACTTTTACTGTAAAGATTCACAGTTTAGCTTGACAATTTCTAGCAATGATAAAGATTCTACAATGAAAAAATACTTGGAAGTGTGCAAGGAGTGCACACCAAACAACCGACAGAAAGTCAGAGTCGGTTGTAATAAGTCCGATTCCAAAAAGTATTACTTTGGGAGAGAGGAAATTGTGAAAGCGTTGCGCAAGCTACCCTTATCAAAACACATCATGGACAGCTTTGTTTGTGATGTCACGTTCTGCTCTAGTGAGTTCATCAGTTACGTTATCAGCGGCACTTTTGAAGAAGCCGGTGGTAAAGTTCGCGCCTTCACCAGAAGCATATCCTGCGCAATTTCCGCTGAAATTAAATTTACAATACTGAGCGACATGCTCCATATCAGGAACCAATCGGTCGCCGAAAAGAAAGAAAACGCCACCAAGGTGGCCGCAATCAACCAGTTGCCACGACCGCCGTGTGACGTGCGAACGGAGATGTTGAAAACTTTCATGAAAGACTCAGGAATGAACGAGAAATATTCGCACGAATGTCTGCACAACAACGGGTGGGATTATGATAAAGCCGGAAGAAATTTTATGGAACTGCACAAAAACAACCACATACCGCTTGAAGCATATCAATTCTAAAATACTGTTAACAAAATAAAAACAAAGAAGCTAAAACGAACTATCGATCTTAACTAAAAGCTTCTTTTCTTGTTATTTTTTCCCTTGATTTTAACAAATTTTTAATTGAGCTCTTTTATTTGTTGTTGTTTTCTTTTACAATTTTAATAAATTTTAATTAAAAAAAAATAAGTTTTTATATTATCAATAAGTATAAGCTAAAAAATGGTCTAAGTAAAATAAAAGTTTTCACTGATATATCCGCAGAAAAGAATGCGAAAACCTTTGATAGAAGAGTTTTTTATGCAAAGAAATTGATGTTTAGTATTAATTATCATAAAATAATATCTAATACAATAGAAATAAATTACAATAAATGAACTATTTTATATAAAAATAATACTTAGATTGCCTACTCCAAAACTATTTCATTTGCATTAAAACATCAAGGTCATATAATATAAAACATAAGGCTTTACTGTAACTCAATCATTTTAAATATCATACTTTCGTTTGGATACTTTCAGTTTATTATTATTATAGATAAATAGTTTAATTTAGACTACAGTCTAATATTTTAAGAAATAAAAGTGTTTGCACTGATAAATCCCATTGGTCATGTTTGAAAATAAACTGAACCGAGATTTGGCAAAATTTAGTTTTTTATTGAATATAAGACTGACATGTATAAAATTAAACAAAAACTAGAGGACGGCTTTCGATATTTATGCAAAAGCTTATGCAAATTAGTTTTGTACTAGCTTAAATAGTTATATTTAGTTAGTTAAGTTTAGTATTCTGTCCTGGACATGACATTAAACTGTATCCTGGTGTATGACTCAATAACCGAAAGGTTTTTTCGTACATCAGGTCCTAGGACCAAATATTTGAGCGCTTTTTTTTTCGTACGTTCAATATTGTTAATTGTATAAAAAATTGTTTGTTCAAGTTCTAAAGTTGACCATGTTTTTATTATACTTTAGTATCTAAAAATAAATAGATATGATTTGGCTAGTACAATAAAAAAATAGTTTTACCTTTGAAAAAAATAATACATGAAAATTTATAAAAACTTATTGTTTATTAAAAGTTAAGCAAAAAAAGTCAGAACGTTGCTAGAAGTTACTTGCATTATTTATTGTTTTAACCCTGAGTACTGGTGCCAGACAAAAAAATGGCCATATTCGAATACTGACGCAATTGCCACTAGTTGGCGCAGTTTTTGTATAAATAGTTGAACTTATCAATTTTTTTTCATTTGAGTTTAGCAGTCATGAGAACAACATGTAAGTTTTAGTTTGTACGGAAGCTTACGTAAATTAGTTTTTTACTAGCTGAAATAGTCTTAAAGTTTAATATTGTTATTTTATATGAAAAATTGTTTGTTCAAGTTCTAAAGTTGACCATGTTTTTATTATACTTTAGTATCTAAAAATAAATAGATATGATTTGGCTAGTACAATAACAAAATAGTTTTACCTTTGAAAAAAATAATACATGAAAGTTTATAAAAACTCATTGTTTATTAAAAGTTAAGCAAAAAAAGTCAGACAAGTTTAATTTTGTTAACAAACCAAGGCACTTTTTGTTTGTTTTTAGTTTACATTATGATTAGGTTAGAATTAAAGCTAGCTAAAAGTGTATTGTATTAAGTGATAGATATCACTTGATGACTTTGATAAAATAGTTAGAAAAAATATAATTATAATATAATGTAAGATTAATATGACAAAGTTGTTTATAAGTAAATATAAAAACCTATAGTTATTGAGACGACAGGTTTAAGAAAATTCTCGAGAAAGGACATTTAAATTATAATTTAGTACTTATAACTAAATCATACTTGTAAATTAGTATTTTAGAGTAGTATTGCATCAGATATTCAGTCTAATTATAGCAGCACACCAAATAATAATTTATGTAAAATTTAGTTTGTGTTAAAAGCTTAAGTTAATTATGCTTCTTTTAACTTAAATAATTTTAAAGTTTAATGTTATAACTACAATTGTTTTAAAAATTATAAAACTATATTTGTTACTTATAGTTAGTATTGTGGGATTTAAAATATAACAAAGCAAGTTTCAAACTGAATTTACTCGTTATTTTAACAGTTTTTAACAGTTATTAACAGTTTATAATTACATTAACACAAATTAATTATGTAATTTTAAACTTTTGATCTTACTTAATTGATCTTACTTTTTATCTTACTCTGATAAAACCTAAAGCTACTTAATTAACGTTTATGATATAATTAGTTGCTAACAAAAGTAGTTGATAAGTATTAGCTGAAACATGTTTTACTTTTTTGCACAACAAAAATGGTTTTATGATACATGTCTCTAATTTTTATTTAATATATGTATTTTAGAAAAATGAATAGATGACTGTACTTAAACTAACTAGTGGCGTATTTTCAGAACAGCTTAGTAACATATAACGCAAATAAATAATGACAAATATGGAAGATTTACTGTCAAAAATGAAAAACATTACAGTTCAAAAGAAAAGTATTCAATTATATAAACCACCTAAAAGCAGAGGTAATGTTTACAGTGTTCTTATAAAATTATTAAGATGTTTTTTCTTACCGTTATTAAGTTATATAAGTTTTTAAGTTACCTAGGTAAATGTGTTTTTATAATATTTTTAGTCATGTAAATTAGCTAAACGTCGAAACAAACTATTTTTCAGAATCTCATAAAAAAAACAATGATCATGATGAAAGACTTAACATCTCATTACATCATGTTGATCACGGAGATTGTTACGAACCTAAGACATTAGAAAAATGTTCTACATCGTACAAAAGTGGTAGAAAACGTTACAAAAACAAAATGAAATGTTACAAAGTCAAGGGTCGTCTAGGAAAACAAAGGTTTTAATTAACAACTAGTTTAAATAGAATTAAGTTGAGTTATTTAAAAATGAAATTGAAAGTTGGTTATTTACAAAGTTAGCTTGAATACAAATATTGAATCGCAATGTTTTTAAATTATTTATTCAACAGTAGTTTGTTTTTCTCAATACTATACTTATGATATTCTATTTTATATTTAAATTTGAGACTACAGTAACTCAGGTTTTATAAATTGTTTGTAACGCTTTATAGACCGTTCCTCATGAATGGTATATTTTTTCGATTTGATAATGAAACTTTTAAATTGTTAAACAAAAACTATTTTAAAGGAAAACAGTTTATGACCGCCTTGGAAAACGACGACCACAAAATAATAATGATATAGATAATGACGGTTGTGTCATTATGAAGGGAGACTTATACGCTCACAAAAAGAAATTGTAAGTTGTTGTTTGTTTTTTTTAAACTTATTTTTCGTATAATTGAAATATTAAGTTTTTGTACTTTTTTATTATACGTAAACTCTTAAGACTAATAATAAAAATAACTAAAACATTTATCAAAATATAATATTGAATAAAAATTCAATTGTTTTGAGTACAAGGTTTTGGTTATGAGTACAAGGTTTTACTACCTTGTAAAACAAAACTTTAATGTATTAAATTTCACAGTGACCCGTTGAGCCGAAACAGAGGATCAATAATAAGAAAGTTTAAAATTGACAGGAGAGAAAATATCAAAATATCTCCTGCCGCAATCAAAAACAACTTCAACAACATCAATAAGTCAAAAGTTGATGTAGAAAACGCCTGGTACCAAATAAAAGTATTTCGAGGCGCAGATGAAGTTGAAACTCAATTGATTGAAAAAATGAGTAAAATTATTGATGCTCCCATAGAATACAGGCAGTATCACGTTTTCAACGGTGATGCTAGTTTCTATGTGCTTGGAAAAGGCAAAGCAGATGCGCTGTTGAGTTGCAACCGTCAACTTACCAGCAGTTTCGGTGATGATATGCTGAAAGTAGTTAGGTACACAGCAAAGTCTGATGTTTACCGTGACGAGCAACTAGAAAGCATTAAGCAGTGCATCAAAAGCCGGGTCTATTTAGAACAAGGCGTTCTTGACTTGAGCGGTCTCAGCTTTGACAAAACTCTGAAGAAGCAAGGTATCAGAATTAAATTGCATAGAAGCGAGTATTTTACAATTATTGTAAAAACATTAGATTCGCTGTTCAGAGGAAGTGATCAAAATAAAAGAATCACAACATTAAATTTAGAAAAAAATAACTTAAGTTATAAATCAATTGGCTTTCTCAAAAACAGCCTCATTGATATGTTTCCCAATATTAACCGTCTCTCAGTTGCTGAAAATCACATCAAAATTGTAAAAGATTTGAAAGCATTAAGAGATTGGAATTTAATTGAGCTTAAGTTATACGATAGCAGTCAAGATGCAACTGTAAATGATATAAGCAACTGGCGGAAACTTTTTCCAGACTTGATCAAACTTAACTGCAGAGGTTATGAGCCTCCAGTTAAAATAGATGTTGCAGAGTATGAAATACCAAAAACTATGGGAAGCAACTTTATGCTGCTTTCTGATAGTGCAAAAGAAGTGTTCATCAATCATGTCAAAAACTTATTCAGTTGCCTTGACAAAGTAAAAACCTCAGATGATGCAAGCAACTTTTACTGTAAAGATTCACAGTTTAGCTTGACAATTTCTAGCAATGATAAAGATTCTACAATGAAAAAATACTTGGAAGTGTGCAAGGAGTGCACACCAAACAACCGACAGAAAGTCAGAGTCGGTTGTAATAAGTCCGATTCCAAAAAGTATTACTTTGGGAGAGAGGAAATTGTGAAAGCGTTGCGCAAGCTACCCTTATCAAAACACATCATGGACAGCTTTGTTTGTGATGTCACGTTCTGCTCTAGTGAGTTCATCAGTTACGTTATCAGCGGCACTTTTGAAGAAGCCGGTGGTAAAGTTCGCGCCTTCACCAGAAGCATATCCTGCGCAATTTCCGCTGAAATTAAATTTACAATACTGAGCGACATGCTCCATATCAGGAACCAATCGGTCGCCGAAAAGAAAGAAAACGCCACCAAGGTGGCCGCAATCAACCAGTTGCCACGACCGCCGTGTGACGTGCGAACGGAGATGTTGAAAACTTTCATGAAAGACTCAGGAATGAACGAGAAATATTCGCACGAATGTCTGCACAACAACGGGTGGGATTATGATAAAGCCGGAAGAAATTTTATGGAACTGCACAAAAACAACCACATACCGCTTGAAGCATATCAATTCTAAAATACTGTTAACAAAATAAAAACAAAGAAGCTAAAACGAACTATCGATCTTAACTAAAAGCTTCTTTTCTTGTTATTTTTTCCCTTGATTTTAACAAATTTTTAATTGAGCTCTTTTATTTGTTGTTGTTTTCTTTTACAATTTTAATAAATTTTAATTAAAAAAAAATAAGTTTTGATATTATCAATAAGTATAAGCTAAAAAATGGTCTAAGTAAAATAAAAGTTTTCACTGATATATCCGCAGAAAAGAATGCGAAAACCTTTGATAGAAGAGTTTTTTATGCAAAGAAATTGATGTTTAGTATTAATTATCATAAAATAATATCTAATACAATAGAAATAAATTACAATAAATGAACTATTTTATATAAAAATAATACTTAGATTGCCTACTCCAAAACTATTTCATTTGCATTAAAACATCAAGGTCATATAATATAAAACATAAGGCTTTACTGTAACTCAATCATTTTAAATATCATACTTTCGTTTGGATACTTTCAGTTTATTATTATTATAGATAAATAGTTTAATTTAGACTACAGTCTAATATTTTAAGAAATAAAAGTGTTTGCACTGATAAATCCCATTGGTCATGTTTGAAAATAAACTGAACCGAGATTTGGCAAAATTTAGTTTTTTTTTGAATATAAGACTGACATGTATAAAATTAAACAAAAACTAGAGGACGGCTTTCGATATTTGTGCAAAAGCTTATGCAAATTAGTTTTGTACTAGCTTAAATAGTTATATTTAGTTAGTTAAGTTTAGTATTCTGTCCTGGACATGACATTAAACTGTATCCTGGTGTATGACTCAATAACCGAAAGGTTTTTTCGTACATCAGGTCCTAGGACCAAATATTTGAGCGCTTTTTTTTTCGTACGTTCAATATTGTTAATTGTATAAAAAATTGTTTGTTCAAGTTCTAAAGTTGACCATGTTTTTATTATACTTTAGTATCTAAAAATAAATAGATATGATTTGGCTAGTACAATAAAAAAATAGTTTTACCTTTGAAAAAAATAATACATGAAAATTTATAAAAACTTATTGTTTATTAAAAGTTAAGCAAAAAAAGTCAGAACGTTGCTAGAAGTTACTTGCATTATTTATTGTTTTAACCCTGAGTACTGGTGCCAGACAAAAAAATGGCCATATTCGAATACTGACGCAATTGCCACTAGTTGGCGCAGTTTTTGTATAAATAGTTGAACTTATCAAATTTTTTTCATTTGAGTTTAGCAGTCATGAGAGCAACATGTAAGTTTTAGTTTGTACGGAAGCTTACGTAAATTAGTTTTTTACTAGCTGAAATAGTCTTAAAGTTTAATATTGTTATTTTATATGAAAAATTGTTTGTTCAAGTTCTAAAGTTGACCATGTTTTTATTATACTTTAGTATCTAAAAATAAATAGATATGATTTGGCTAGTACAATAACAAAATAGTTTTACCTTTGAAAAAAATAATACATGAAAGTTTATAAAAACTCATTGTTTATTAAAAGTTAAGCAAAAAAAGTCAGACAAGTTTAATTTTGTTAACAAACCAAGGCACTTTTTGTTTGTTTTTAGTTTACATTATGATTAGGTTAGAATTAAAGCTAGCTAAAAGTGTATTGTATTAAGTGATAGATATCACTTGATGACTTTGATAAAATAGTTAGAAAAAATATAATTATAATATAATGTAAGATTAATATGACAAAGTTGTTTATAAGTAAATATAAAAACCTATAGTTATTGAGACGACAGGTTTAAGAAAATTCTCGAGAAAGGACATTTAAATTATAATTTAGTACTTATAACTAAATCATACTTGTAAATTAGTATTTTAGAGTAGTATTGCATCAGATATTCAGTCTAATTATAGCAGCACACCAAATAATAATTTATGTAAAATTTAGTTTGTGTTAAAAGCTTAAGTTAATTATGCTTCTTTTAACTTAAATAATTTTAAAGTTTAATGTTATAACTACAATTGTTTTAAAAATTATAAAACTATATTTGTTACTTATAGTTAGTATTGTGGGATTTAAAATATAACAAAGCAAGTTTCAAACTGAATTTACTCGTTATTTTAACAGTTTTTAACAGTTATTAACAGTTTATAATTACATTAACACAAATTAATTATGTAATTTTAAACTTTTGATCTTACTTAATTGATCTTACTTTTTATCTTACTCTGATAAAACCTAAAGCTACTTAATTAACGTTTATGATATAATTAGTTGCTAACAAAAGTAGTTGATAAGTATTAGCTGAAACATGTTTTACTTTTTTGCACAACAAAAATGGTTTTATGATACATGTCTCTAATTTTTATTTAATATATGTATTTTAGAAAAATGAATAGATGACTGTACTTAAACTAACTAGTGGCGTATTTTCAGAACAGCTTAGTAACATATAACGCAAATAAATAATGACAAATATGGAAGATTTACTGTCAAAAATGAAAAACATTACAGTTCAAAAGAAAAGTATTCAATTATATAAACCACCTAAAAGCAGAGGTAATGTTTACAGTGTTCTTATAAAATTATTAAGATGTTTTTTCTTACCGTTATTAAGTTATATAAGTTTTTAAGTTACCTAGGTAAATGTGTTTTTATAATATTTTTAGTCATGTAAATTAGCTAAACGTCGAAACAAACTATTTTTCAGAATCTCATAAAAAAAACAATGATCATGATGAAAGACTTAACATCTCATTACATCATGTTGATCACGGAGATTGTTACGAACCTAAGACATTAGAAAAATGTTCTACATCGTACAAAAGTGGTAGAAAACGTTACAAAAACAAAATGAAATGTTACAAAGTCAAGGGTCGTCTAGGAAAACAAAGGTTTTAATTAACAACTAGTTTAAATAGAATTAAGTTGAGTTATTTAAAAATGAAATTGAAAGTTGGTTATTTACAAAGTTAGCTTGAATACAAATATTGAATCGCAATGTTTTTAAATTATTTATTCAACAGTAGTTTGTTTTTCTCAATACTATACTTATGATATTCTATTTTATATTTAAATTTGAGACTACAGTAACTCAGGTTTTATAAATTGTTTGTAACGCTTTATAGACCGTTCCTCATGAATGGTATATTTTTTCGATTTGATAATGAAACTTTTAAATTGTTAAACAAAAACTATTTTAAAGGAAAACAGTTTATGACCGCCTTGGAAAACGACGACCACAAAATAATAATGATATAGATAATGACGGTTGTGTCATTATGAAGGGAGACTTATACGCTCACAAAAAGAAATTGTAAGTTGTTGTTTGTTTTTTTTAAACTTATTTTTCGTATAATTGAAATATTAAGTTTTTGTACTTTTTTATTATACGTAAACTCTTAAGACTAATAATAAAAATAACTAAAACATTTATCAAAATATAATATTGAATAAAAATTCAATTGTTTTGAGTACAAGGTTTTGGTTATGAGTACAAGGTTTTACTACCTTGTAAAACAAAACTTTAATGTATTAAATTTCACAGTGACCCGTTGAGCCGAAACAGAGGATCAATAATAAGAAAGTTTAAAATTGACAGGAGAGAAAATATCAAAATATCTCCTGCCGCAATCAAAAACAACTTCAACAACATCAATAAGTCAAAAGTTGATGTAGAAAACGCCTGGTACCAAATAAAAGTATTTCGAGGCGCAGATGAAGTTGAAACTCAATTGATTGAAAAAATGAGTAAAATTATTGATGCTCCCATAGAATACAGGCAGTATCACGTTTTCAACGGTGATGCTAGTTTCTATGTGCTTGGAAAAGGCAAAGCAGATGCGCTGTTGAGTTGCAACCGTCAACTTACCAGCAGTTTCGGTGATGATATGCTGAAAGTAGTTAGGTACACAGCAAAGTCTGATGTTTACCGTGACGAGCAACTAGAAAGCATTAAGCAGTGCATCAAAAGCCGGGTCTATTTAGAACAAGGCGTTCTTGACTTGAGCGGTCTCAGCTTTGACAAAACTCTGAAGAAGCAAGGTATCAGAATTAAATTGCATAGAAGCGAGTATTTTACAATTATTGTAAAAACATTAGATTCGCTGTTCAGAGGAAGTGATCAAAATAAAAGAATCACAACATTAAATTTAGAAAAAAATAACTTAAGTTATAAATCAATTGGCTTTCTCAAAAACAGCCTCATTGATATGTTTCCCAATATTAACCGTCTCTCAGTTGCTGAAAATCACATTAAAATTGTAAAAGATTTGAAAGCATTAAGAGATTGGAATTTAATTGAGCTTAAGTTATACGATAGCAGTCAAGATGCAACTGTAAATGATATAAGCAACTGGCGGAAACTTTTTCCAGACTTGATCAAACTTAACTGCAGAGATTATGAGCCTCCAGTTAAAATAGATGTTGCAGAGTATGAAATACCAAAAACTATGGGAAGCAACTTTATGCTGCTTTCTGATAGTGCAAAAGAAGTGTTCATCAATCATGTCAAAAACTTATTCAGTTGCCTTGACAAAGTAAAAACCTCAGATGATGCAAGCAACTTTTACTGTAAAGATTCACAGTTTAGCTTGACAATTTCTAGCAATGATAAAGATTCTACAATGAAAAAATACTTGGAAGTGTGCAAGGAGTGCACACCAAACAACCGACAGAAAGTCAGAGTCGGTTGTAATAAGTCCGATTCCAAAAAGTATTACTTTGGGAGAGAGGAAATTGTGAAAGCGTTGCGCAAGCTACCCTTATCAAAACACATCATGGACAGCTTTGTTTGTGATGTCACGTTCTGCTCTAGTGAGTTCATCAGTTACGTTATCAGCGGCACTTTTGAAGAAGCCGGTGGTAAAGTTCGCGCCTTCACCAGAAGCATATCCTGCGCAATTTCCGCTGAAATTAAATTTACAATACTGAGCGACATGCTCCATATCAGGAACCAATCGGTCGCCGAAAAGAAAGAAAACGCCACCAAGGTGGCCGCAATCAACCAGTTGCCACGACCGCCGTGTGACGTGCGAACGGAGATGTTGAAAACTTTCATGAAAGACTCAGGAATGAACGAGAAATATTCGCACGAATGTCTGCACAACAACGGGTGGGATTATGATAAAGCCGGAAGAAATTTTATGGAACTGCACAAAAACAACCACATACCGCTTGAAGCATATCAATTCTAAAATACTGTTAACAAAATAAAAACAAAGAAGCTAAAACGAACTATCGATCTTAACTAAAAGCTTCTTTTCTTGTTATTTTTTCCCTTGATTTTAACAAATTTTTAATTGAGCTCTTTTATTTGTTGTTGTTTTCTTTTACAATTTTAATAAATTTTAATTAAAAAAAAATAAGTTTTTATATTATCAATAAGTATAAGCTAAAAAATGGTCTAAGTAAAATAAAAGTTTTCACTGATATATCCGCAGAAAAGAATGCGAAAACCTTTGATAGAAGAGTTTTTTATGCAAAGAAATTGATGTTTAGTATTAATTATCATAAAATAATATCTAATACAATAGAAATAAATTACAATAAATGAACTATTTTATATAAAAATAATACTTAGATTGCCTACTCCAAAACTATTTCATTTGCATTAAAACATCAAGGTCATATAATATAAAACATAAGGCTTTACTGTAACTCAATCATTTTAAATATCATACTTTCGTTTGGATACTTTCAGTTTATTATTATTATAGATAAATAGTTTAATTTAGACTACAGTCTAATATTTTAAGAAATAAAAGTGTTTGCACTGATAAATCCCATTGGTCATGTTTGAAAATAAACTGAACCGAGATTTGGCAAAATTTAGTTTTTTATTGAATATAAGACTGACATGTATAAAATTAAACAAAAACTAGAGGACGGCTTTCGATATTTGTGCAAAAGCTTATGCAAATTAGTTTTGTACTAGCTTAAATAGTTATATTTAGTTAGTTAAGTTTAGTATTCTGTCCTGGACATGACATTAAACTGTATCCTGGTGTATGACTCAATAACCGAAAGGTTTTTTCGTACATCAGGTCCTAGGACCAAATATTTGAGCGCTTTTTTTTTCGTACGTTCAATATTGTTAATTGTATAAAAAATTGTTTGTTCAAGTTCTAAAGTTGACCATGTTTTTATTATACTTTAGTATCTAAAAATAAATAGATATGATTTGGCTAGTACAATAAAAAAATAGTTTTACCTTTGAAAAAAATAATACATGAAAATTTATAAAAACTTATTGTTTATTAAAAGTTAAGCAAAAAAAGTCAGAACGTTGCTAGAAGTTACTTGCATTATTTATTGTTTTAACCCTGAGTACTGGTGCCAGACAAAAAAATGGCCATATTCGAATACTGACGCAATTGCCACTAGTTGGCGCAGTTTTTGTATAAATAGTTGAACTTATCAATTTTTTTTCATTTGAGTTTAGCAGTCATGAGAACAACATGTAAGTTTTAGTTTGTACGGAAGCTTACGTAAATTAGTTTTTTACTAGCTGAAATAGTCTAAAAAGTTTAATATTGTTATTTTATATGAAAAATTGTTTGTTCAAGTTCTAAAGTTGACCATGTTTTTATTATACTTTAGTATCTAAAAATAAATAGATATGATTTGGCTAGTACAATAACAAAATAGTTTTACCTTTGAAAAAAATAATACATGAAAGTTTATAAAAACTCATTGTTTATTAAAAGTTAAGCAAAAAAAGTCAGACAAGTTTAATTTTGTTAACAAACCAAGGCACTTTTTGTTTGTTTTTAGTTTACATTATGATTAGGTTAGAATTAAAGCTAGCTAAAAGTGTATTGTATTAAGTGATAGATATCACTTGATGACTTTGATAAAATAGTTAGAAAAAATATAATTATAATATAATGTAAGATTAATATGACAAAGTTGTTTATAAGTAAATATAAAAACCTATAGTTATTGAGACGACAGGTTTAAGAAAATTCTCGAGAAAGGACATTTAAATTATAATTTAGTACTTATAACTAAATCATACTTGTAAATTAGTATTTTAGAGTAGTATTGCATCAGATATTCAGTCTAATTATAGCAGCACACCAAATAATAATTTATGTAAAATTTAGTTTGTGTTAAAAGCTTAAGTTAATTATGCTTCTTTTAACTTAAATAATTTTAAAGTTTAATGTTATAACTACAATTGTTTTAAAAATTATAAAACTATATTTGTTACTTATAGTTAGTATTGTGGAATTTAAAATATAACAAAGCAAGTTTCAAACTGAATTTACTCGTTATTTTAACAGTTTTTAACAGTTATTAACAGTTTATAATTACATTAACACAAATTAATTATGTAATTTTAAACTTTTGATCTTACTTAATTGATCTTACTTTTTATCTTACTCTGATAAAACCTAAAGCTACTTAATTAACGTTTATGATATAATTAGTTGCTAACAAAAGTAGTTGATAAGTATTAGCTGAAACATGTTTTACTTTTTTGCACAACAAAAATGGTTTTATGATACATGTCTCTAATTTTTATTTAATATATGTATTTTAGAAAAATGAATAGATGACTGTACTTAAACTAACTAGTGGCGTATTTTCAGAACAGCTTAGTAACATATAACGCAAATAAATAATGACAAATATGGAAGATTTACTGTCAAAAATGAAAAACATTACAGTTCAAAAGAAAAGTATTCAATTATATAAACCACCTAAAAGCAGAGGTAATGTTTACAGTGTTCTTATAAAATTATTAAGATGTTTTTTCTTACCGTTATTAAGTTATATAAGTTTTTAAGTTACCTAGGTAAATGTGTTTTTATAATATTTTTAGTCATGTAAATTAGCTAAACGTCGAAACAAACTATTTTTCAGAATCTCATAAAAAAAACAATGATCATGATGAAAGACTTAACATCTCATTACATCATGTTGATCACGGAGATTGTTACGAACCTAAGACATTAGAAAAATGTTCTACATCGTACAAAAGTGGTAGAAAACGTTACAAAAACAAAATGAAATGTTACAAAGTCAAGGGTCGTCTAGGAAAACAAAGGTTTTAATTAACAACTAGTTTAAATAGAATTAAGTTGAGTTATTTAAAAATGAAATTGAAAGTTGGTTATTTACAAAGTTAGCTTGAATACAAATATTGAATCGCAATGTTTTTAAATTATTTATTCAACAGTAGTTTGTTTTTCTCAATACTATACTTATGATATTCTATTTTATATTTAAATTTGAGACTACAGTAACTCAGGTTTTATAAATTGTTTGTAACGCTTTATAGACCGTTCCTCATGAATGGTATATTTTTTCGATTTGATAATGAAACTTTTAAATTGTTAAACAAAAACTATTTTAAAGGAAAACAGTTTATGACCGCCTTGGAAAACGACGACCACAAAATAATAATGATATAGATAATGACGGTTGTGTCATTATGAAGGGAGACTTATACGCTCACAAAAAGAAATTGTAAGTTGTTGTTTGTTTTTTTTAAACTTATTTTTCGTATAATTGAAATATTAAGTTTTTGTACTTTTTTATTATACGTAAACTCTTAAGACTAATAATAAAAATAACTAAAACATTTATCAAAATATAATATTGAATAAAAATTCAATTGTTTTGAGTACAAGGTTTTGGTTATGAGTACAAGGTTTTACTACCTTGTAAAACAAAACTTTAATGTATTAAATTTCACAGTGACCCGTTGAGCCGAAACAGAGGATCAATAATAAGAAAGTTTAAAATTGACAGGAGAGAAAATATCAAAATATCTCCTGCCGCAATCAAAAACAACTTCAACAACATCAATAAGTCAAAAGTTGATGTAGAAAACGCCTGGTACCAAATAAAAGTATTTCGAGGCGCAGATGAAGTTGAAACTCAATTGATTGAAAAAATGAGTAAAATTATTGATGCTCCCATAGAATACAGGCAGTATCACGTTTTCAACGGTGATGCTAGTTTCTATGTGCTTGGAAAAGGCAAAGCAGATGCGCTGTTGAGTTGCAACCGTCAACTTACCAGCAGTTTCGGTGATGATATGCTGAAAGTAGTTAGGTACACAGCAAAGTCTGATGTTTACCGTGACGAGCAACTAGAAAGCATTAAGCAGTGCATCAAAAGCCGGGTCTATTTAGAACAAGGCGTTCTTGACTTGAGCGGTCTCAGCTTTGACAAAACTCTGAAGAAGCAAGGTATCAGAATTAAATTGCATAGAAGCGAGTATTTTACAATTATTGTAAAAACATTAGATTCGCTGTTCAGAGGAAGTGATCAAAATAAAAGAATCACAACATTAAATTTAGAAAAAAATAACTTAAGTTATAAATCAATTGGCTTTCTCAAAAACAGCCTCATTGATATGTTTCCCAATATTAACCGTCTCTCAGTTGCTGAAAATCACATTAAAATTGTAAAAGATTTGAAAGCATTAAGAGATTGGAATTTAATTGAGCTTAAGTTATACGATAGCAGTCAAGATGCAACTGTAAATGATATAAGCAACTGGCGGAAACTTTTTCCAGACTTGATCAAACTTAACTGCAGAGGTTATGAGCCTCCAGTTAAAATAGATGTTGCAGAGTATGAAATACCAAAAACTATGGGAAGCAACTTTATGCTGCTTTCTGATAGTGCAAAAGAAGTGTTCATCAATCATGTCAAAAACTTATTCAGTTGCCTTGACAAAGTAAAAACCTCAGATGATGCAAGCAACTTTTACTGTAAAGATTCACAGTTTAGCTTGACAATTTCTAGCAATGATAAAGATTCTACAATGAAAAAATACTTGGAAGTGTGCAAGGAGTGCACACCAAACAACCGACAGAAAGTCAGAGTCGGTTGTAATAAGTCCGATTCCAAAAAGTATTACTTTGGGAGAGAGGAAATTGTGAAAGCGTTGCGCAAGCTACCCTTATCAAAACACATCATGGACAGCTTTGTTTGTGATGTCACGTTCTGCTCTAGTGAGTTCATCAGTTACGTTATCAGCGGCACTTTTGAAGAAGCCGGTGGTAAAGTTCGCGCCTTCACCAGAAGCATATCCTGCGCAATTTCCGCTGAAATTAAATTTACAATACTGAGCGACATGCTCCATATCAGGAACCAATCGGTCGCCGAAAAGAAAGAAAACGCCACCAAGGTGGCCGCAATCAACCAGTTGCCACGACCGCCGTGTGACGTGCGAACGGAGATGTTGAAAACTTTCATGAAAGACTCAGGAATGAACGAGAAATATTCGCACGAATGTCTGCACAACAACGGGTGGGATTATGATAAAGCCGGAAGAAATTTTATGGAACTGCACAAAAACAACCACATACCGCTTGAAGCATATCAATTCTAAAATACTGTTAACAAAATAAAAACAAAGAAGCTAAAACGAACTATCGATCTTAACTAAAAGCTTCTTTTCTTGTTATTTTTTCCCTTGATTTTAACAAATTTTTAATTGAGCTCTTTTATTTGTTGTTGTTTTCTTTTACAATTTTAATAAATTTTAATTAAAAAAAAATAAGTTTTTATATTATCAATAAGTATAAGCTAAAAAATGGTCTAAGTAAAATAAAAGTTTTCACTGATATATCCGCAGAAAAGAATGCGAAAACCTTTGATAGAAGAGTTTTTTATGCAAAGAAATTGATGTTTAGTATTAATTATCATAAAATAATATCTAATACAATAGAAATAAATTACAATAAATGAACTATTTTATATAAAAATAATACTTAGATTGCCTACTCCAAAACTATTTCATTTGCATTAAAACATCAAGGTCATATAATATAAAACATAAGGCTTTACTGTAACTCAATCATTTTAAATATCATACTTTCGTTTGGATACTTTCAGTTTATTATTATTATAGATAAATAGTTTAATTTAGACTACAGTCTAATATTTTAAGAAATAAAAGTGTTTGCACTGATAAATCCCATTGGTCATGTTTGAAAATAAACTGAACCGAGATTTGGCAAAATTTAGTTTTTTATTGAATATAAGACTGACATGTATAAAATTAAACAAAAACTAGAGGACGGCTTTCGATATTTGTGCAAAAGCTTATGCAAATTAGTTTTGTACTAGCTTAAATAGTTATATTTAGTTAGTTAAGTTTAGTATTCTGTCCTGGACATGACATTAAACTGTATCCTGGTGTATGACTCAATAACCGAAAGGTTTTTTCGTACATCAGGTCCTAGGACCAAATATTTGAGCGCTTTTTTTTTCGTACGTTCAATATTGTTAATTGTATAAAAAATTGTTTGTTCAAGTTCTAAAGTTGACCATGTTTTTATTATACTTTAGTATCTAAAAATAAATAGATATGATTTGGCTAGTACAATAAAAAAATAGTTTTACCTTTGAAAAAAATAATACATGAAAATTTATAAAAACTTATTGTTTATTAAAAGTTAAGCAAAAAAAGTCAGAACGTTGCTAGAAGTTACTTGCATTATTTATTGTTTTAACCCTGAGTACTGGTGCCAGACAAAAAAATGGCCATATTCGAATACTGACGCAATTGCCACTAGTTGGCGCAGTTTTTGTATAAATAGTTGAACTTATCAATTTTTTTTCATTTGAGTTTAGCAGTCATGAGAACAACATGTAAGTTTTAGTTTGTACGGAAGCTTACGTAAATTAGTTTTTTACTAGCTGAAATAGTCTTAAAGTTTAATATTGTTATTTTATATGAAAAATTGTTTGTTCAAGTTCTAAAGTTGACCATGTTTTTATTATACTTTAGTATCTAAAAATAAATAGATATGATTTGGCTAGTACAATAACAAAATAGTTTTACCTTTGAAAAAAATAATACATGAAAGTTTATAAAAACTCATTGTTTATTAAAAGTTAAGCAAAAAAAGTCAGACAAGTTTAATTTTGTTAACAAACCAAGGCACTTTTTGTTTGTTTTTAGTTTACATTATGATTAGGTTAGAATTAAAGCTAGCTAAAAGTGTATTGTATTAAGTGATAGATATCACTTGATGACTTTGATAAAATAGTTAGAAAAAATATAATTATAATATAATGTAAGATTAATATGACAAAGTTGTTTATAAGTAAATATAAAAACCTATAGTTATTGAGACGACAGGTTTAAGAAAATTCTCGAGAAAGGACATTTAAATTATAATTTAGTACTTATAACTAAATCATACTTGTAAATTAGTATTTTAGAGTAGTATTGCATCAGATATTCAGTCTAATTATAGCAGCACACCAAATAATAATTTATGTAAAATTTAGTTTGTGTTAAAAGCTTAAGTTAATTATGCTTCTTTTAACTTAAATAATTTTAAAGTTTAATGTTATAACTACAATTGTTTTAAAAATTATAAAACTATATTTGTTACTTATAGTTAGTATTGTGGGATTTAAAATATAACAAAGCAAGTTTCAAACTGAATTTACTCGTTATTTTAACAGTTTTTAACAGTTATTAACAGTTTATAATTACATTAACACAAATTAATTATGTAATTTTAAACTTTTGATCTTACTTAATTGATCTTACTTTTTATCTTACTCTGATAAAACCTAAAGCTACTTAATTAACGTTTATGATATAATTAGTTGCTAACAAAAGTAGTTGATAAGTATTAGCTGAAACATGTTTTACTTTTTTGCACAACAAAAATGGTTTTATGATACATGTCTCTAATTTTTATTTAATATATGTATTTTAGAAAAATGAATAGATGACTGTACTTAAACTAACTAGTGGCGTATTTTCAGAACAGCTTAGTAACATATAACGCAAATAAATAATGACAAATATGGAAGATTTACTGTCAAAAATGAAAAACATTACAGTTCAAAAGAAAAGTATTCAATTATATAAACCACCTAAAAGCAGAGGTAATGTTTACAGTGTTCTTATAAAATTATTAAGATGTTTTTTCTTACCGTTATTAAGTTATATAAGTTTTTAAGTTACCTAGGTAAATGTGTTTTTATAATATTTTTAGTCATGTAAATTAGCTAAACGTCGAAACAAACTATTTTTCAGAATCTCATAAAAAAAACAATGATCATGATGAAAGACTTAACATCTCATTACATCATGTTGATCACGGAGATTGTTACGAACCTAAGACATTAGAAAAATGTTCTACATCGTACAAAAGTGGTAGAAAACGTTACAAAAACAAAATGAAATGTTACAAAGTCAAGGGTCGTCTAGGAAAACAAAGGTTTTAATTAACAACTAGTTTAAATAGAATTAAGTTGAGTTATTTAAAAATGAAATTGAAAGTTGGTTATTTACAAAGTTAGCTTGAATACAAATATTGAATCGCAATGTTTTTAAATTATTTATTCAACAGTAGTTTGTTTTTCTCAATACTATACTTATGATATTCTATTTTATATTTAAATTTGAGACTACAGTAACTCAGGTTTTATAAATTGTTTGTAACGCTTTATAGACCGTTCCTCATGAATGGTATATTTTTTCGATTTGATAATGAAACTTTTAAATTGTTAAACAAAAACTATTTTAAAGGAAAACAGTTTATGACCGCCTTGGAAAACGACGACCACAAAATAATAATGATATAGATAATGACGGTTGTGTCATTATGAAGGGAGACTTATACGCTCACAAAAAGAAATTGTAAGTTGTTGTTTGTTTTTTTTAAACTTATTTTTCGTATAATTGAAATATTAAGTTTTTGTACTTTTTTATTATACGTAAACTCTTAAGACTAATAATAAAAATAACTAAAACATTTATCAAAATATAATATTGAATAAAAATTCAATTGTTTTGAGTACAAGGTTTTGGTTATGAGTACAAGGTTTTACTACCTTGTAAAACAAAACTTTAATGTATTAAATTTCACAGTGACCCGTTGAGCCGAAACAGAGGATCAATAATAAGAAAGTTTAAAATTGACAGGAGAGAAAATATCAAAATATCTCCTGCCGCAATCAAAAACAACTTCAACAACATCAATAAGTCAAAAGTTGATGTAGAAAACGCCTGGTACCAAATAAAAGTATTTCGAGGCGCAGATGAAGTTGAAACTCAATTGATTGAAAAAATGAGTAAAATTATTGATGCTCCCATAGAATACAGGCAGTATCACGTTTTCAACGGTGATGCTAGTTTCTATGTGCTTGGAAAAGGCAAAGCAGATGCGCTGTTGAGTTGCAACCGTCAACTTACCAGCAGTTTCGGTGATGATATGCTGAAAGTAGTTAGGTACACAGCAAAGTCTGATGTTTACCGTGACGAGCAACTAGAAAGCATTAAGCAGTGCATCAAAAGCCGGGTCTATTTAGAACAAGGCGTTCTTGACTTGAGCGGTCTCAGCTTTGACAAAACTCTGAAGAAGCAAGGTATCAGAATTAAATTGCATAGAAGCGAGTATTTTACAATTATTGTAAAAACATTAGATTCGCTGTTCAGAGGAAGTGATCAAAATAAAAGAATCACAACATTAAATTTAGAAAAAAATAACTTAAGTTATAAATCAATTGGCTTTCTCAAAAACAGCCTCATTGATATGTTTCCCAATATTAACCGTCTCTCAGTTGCTGAAAATCACATTAAAATTGTAAAAGATTTGAAAGCATTAAGAGATTGGAATTTAATTGAGCTTAAGTTATACGATAGCAGTCAAGATGCAACTGTAAATGATATAAGCAACTGGCGGAAACTTTTTCCAGACTTGATCAAACTTAACTGCAGAGGTTATGAGCCTCCAGTTAAAATAGATGTTGCAGAGTATGAAATACCAAAAACTATGGGAAGCAACTTTATGCTGCTTTCTGATAGTGCAAAAGAAGTGTTCATCAATCATGTCAAAAACTTATTCAGTTGCCTTGACAAAGTAAAAACCTCAGATGATGCAAGCAACTTTTACTGTAAAGATTCACAGTTTAGCTTGACAATTTCTAGCAATGATAAAGATTCTACAATGAAAAAATACTTGGAAGTGTGCAAGGAGTGCACACCAAACAACCGACAGAAAGTCAGAGTCGGTTGTAATAAGTCCGATTCCAAAAAGTATTACTTTGGGAGAGAGGAAATTGTGAAAGCGTTGCGCAAGCTACCCTTATCAAAACACATCATGGACAGCTTTGTTTGTGATGTCACGTTCTGCTCTAGTGAGTTCATCAGTTACGTTATCAGCGGCACTTTTGAAGAAGCCGGTGGTAAAGTTCGCGCCTTCACCAGAAGCATATCCTGCGCAATTTCCGCTGAAATTAAATTTACAATACTGAGCGACATGCTCCATATCAGGAACCAATCGGTCGCCGAAAAGAAAGAAAACGCCACCAAGGTGGCCGCAATCAACCAGTTGCCACGACCGCCGTGTGACGTGCGAACGGAGATGTTGAAAACTTTCATGAAAGACTCAGGAATGAACGAGAAATATTCGCACGAATGTCTGCACAACAACGGGTGGGATTATGATAAAGCCGGAAGAAATTTTATGGAACTGCACAAAAACAACCACATACCGCTTGAAGCATATCAATTCTAAAATACTGTTAACAAAATAAAAACAAAGAAGCTAAAACGAACTATCGATCTTAACTAAAAGCTTCTTTTCTTGTTATTTTTTCCCTTGATTTTAACAAATTTTTAATTGAGCTCTTTTATTTGTTGTTGTTTTCTTTTACAATTTTAATAAATTTTAATTAAAAAAAAATAAGTTTTTATATTATCAATAAGTATAAGCTAAAAAATGGTCTAAGTAAAATAAAAGTTTTCACTGATATATCCGCAGAAAAGAATGCGAAAACCTTTGATAGAAGAGTTTTTTATGCAAAGAAATTGATGTTTAGTATTAATTATCATAAAATAATATCTAATACAATAGAAATAAATTACAATAAATGAACTATTTTATATAAAAATAATACTTAGATTGCCTACTCCAAAACTATTTCATTTGCATTAAAACATCAAGGTCATATAATATAAAACATAAGGCTTTACTGTAACTCAATCATTTTAAATATCATACTTTCGTTTGGATACTTTCAGTTTATTATTATTATAGATAAATAGTTTAATTTAGACTACAGTCTAATATTTTAAGAAATAAAAGTGTTTGCACTGATAAATCCCATTGGTCATGTTTGAAAATAAACTGAACCGAGATTTGGCAAAATTTAGTTTTTTATTGAATATAAGACTGACATGTATAAAATTAAACAAAAACTAGAGGACGGCTTTCGATATTTGTGCAAAAGCTTATGCAAATTAGTTTTGTACTAGCTTAAATAGTTATATTTAGTTAGTTAAGTTTAGTATTCTGTCCTGGACATGACATTAAACTGTATCCTGGTGTATGACTCAATAACCGAAAGGTTTTTTCGTACATCAGGTCCTAGGACCAAATATTTGAGCGCTTTTTTTTTCGTACGTTCAATATTGTTAATTGTATAAAAAATTGTTTGTTCAAGTTCTAAAGTTGACCATGTTTTTATTATACTTTAGTATCTAAAAATAAATAGATATGATTTGGCTAGTACAATAAAAAAATAGTTTTACCTTTGAAAAAAATAATACATGAAAATTTATAAAAACTTATTGTTTATTAAAAGTTAAGCAAAAAAAGTCAGAACGTTGCTAGAAGTTACTTGCATTATTTATTGTTTTAACCCTGAGTACTGGTGCCAGACAAAAAAATGGCCATATTCGAATACTGACGCAATTGCCACTAGTTGGCGCAGTTTTTGTATAAATAGTTGAACTTATCAATTTTTTTTCATTTGAGTTTAGCAGTCATGAGAACAACATGTAAGTTTTAGTTTGTACGGAAGCTTACGTAAATTAGTTTTTTACTAGCTGAAATAGTCTTAAAGTTTAATATTGTTATTTTATATGAAAAATTGTTTGTTCAAGTTCTAAAGTTGACCATGTTTTTATTATACTTTAGTATCTAAAAATAAATAGATATGATTTGGCTAGTACAATAACAAAATAGTTTTACCTTTGAAAAAAATAATACATGAAAGTTTATAAAAACTCATTGTTTATTAAAAGTTAAGCAAAAAAAGTCAGACAAGTTTAATTTTGTTAACAAACCAAGGCACTTTTTGTTTGTTTTTAGTTTACATTATGATTAGGTTAGAATTAAAGCTAGCTAAAAGTGTATTGTATTAAGTGATAGATATCACTTGATGACTTTGATAAAATAGTTAGAAAAAATATAATTATAATATAATGTAAGATTAATATGACAAAGTTGTTTATAAGTAAATATAAAAACCTATAGTTATTGAGACGACAGGTTTAAGAAAATTCTCGAGAAAGGACATTTAAATTATAATTTAGTACTTATAACTAAATCATACTTGTAAATTAGTATTTTAGAGTAGTATTGCATCAGATATTCAGTCTAATTATAGCAGCACACCAAATAATAATTTATGTAAAATTTAGTTTGTGTTAAAAGCTTAAGTTAATTATGCTTCTTTTAACTTAAATAATTTTAAAGTTTAATGTTATAACTACAATTGTTTTAAAAATTATAAAACTATATTTGTTACTTATAGTTAGTATTGTGGAATTTAAAATATAACAAAGCAAGTTTCAAACTGAATTTACTCGTTATTTTAACAGTTTTTAACAGTTATTAACAGTTTATAATTACATTAACACAAATTAATTATGTAATTTTAAACTTTTGATCTTACTTAATTGATCTTACTTTTTATCTTACTCTGATAAAACCTAAAGCTACTTAATTAACGTTTATGATATAATTAGTTGCTAACAAAAGTAGTTGATAAGTATTAGCTGAAACATGTTTTACTTTTTTGCACAACAAAAATGGTTTTATGATACATGTCTCTAATTTTTATTTAATATATGTATTTTAGAAAAATGAATAGATGACTGTACTTAAACTAACTAGTGGCGTATTTTCAGAACAGCTTAGTAACATATAACGCAAATAAATAATGACAAATATGGAAGATTTACTGTCAAAAATGAAAAACATTACAGTTCAAAAGAAAAGTATTCAATTATATAAACCACCTAAAAGCAGAGGTAATGTTTACAGTGTTCTTATAAAATTATTAAGATGTTTTTTCTTACCGTTATTAAGTTATATAAGTTTTTAAGTTACCTAGGTAAATGTGTTTTTATAATATTTTTAGTCATGTAAATTAGCTAAACGTCGAAACAAACTATTTTTCAGAATCTCATAAAAAAAACAATGATCATGATGAAAGACTTAACATCTCATTACATCATGTTGATCACGGAGATTGTTACGAACCTAAGACATTAGAAAAATGTTCTACATCGTACAAAAGTGGTAGAAAACGTTACAAAAACAAAATGAAATGTTACAAAGTCAAGGGTCGTCTAGGAAAACAAAGGTTTTAATTAACAACTAGTTTAAATAGAATTAAGTTGAGTTATTTAAAAATGAAATTGAAAGTTGGTTATTTACAAAGTTAGCTTGAATACAAATATTGAATCGCAATGTTTTTAAATTATTTATTCAACAGTAGTTTGTTTTTCTCAATACTATACTTATGATATTCTATTTTATATTTAAATTTGAGACTACAGTAACTCAGGTTTTATAAATTGTTTGTAACGCTTTATAGACCGTTCCTCATGAATGGTATATTTTTTCGATTTGATAATGAAACTTTTAAATTGTTAAACAAAAACTATTTTAAAGGAAAACAGTTTATGACCGCCTTGGAAAACGACGACCACAAAATAATAATGATATAGATAATGACGGTTGTGTCATTATGAAGGGAGACTTATACTCTCACAAAAAGAAATTGTAAGTTGTTGTTTGTTTTTTTTAAACTTATTTTTCGTATAATTGAAATATTAAGTTTTTGTACTTTTTTATTATACGTAAACTCTTAAGACTAATAATAAAAATAACTAAAACATTTATCAAAATATAATATTGAATAAAAATTCAATTGTTTTGAGTACAAGGTTTTGGTTATGAGTACAAGGTTTTACTACCTTGTAAAACAAAACTTTAATGTATTAAATTTCACAGTGACCCGTTGAGCCGAAACAGAGGATCAATAATAAGAAAGTTTAAAATTGACAGGAGAGAAAATATCAAAATATCTCCTGCCGCAATCAAAAACAACTTCAACAACATCAATAAGTCAAAAGTTGATGTAGAAAACGCCTGGTACCAAATAAAAGTATTTCGAGGCGCAGATGAAGTTGAAACTCAATTGATTGAAAAAATGAGTAAAATTATTGATGCTCCCATAGAATACAGGCAGTATCACGTTTTCAACGGTGATGCTAGTTTCTATGTGCTTGGAAAAGGCAAAGCAGATGCGCTGTTGAGTTGCAACCGTCAACTTACCAGCAGTTTCGGTGATGATATGCTGAAAGTAGTTAGGTACACAGCAAAGTCTGATGTTTACCGTGACGAGCAACTAGAAAGCATTAAGCAGTGCATCAAAAGCCGGGTCTATTTAGAACAAGGCGTTCTTGACTTGAGCGGTCTCAGCTTTGACAAAACTCTGAAGAAGCAAGGTATCAGAATTAAATTGCATAGAAGCGAGTATTTTACAATTATTGTAAAAACATTAGATTCGCTGTTCAGAGGAAGTGATCAAAATAAAAGAATCACAACATTAAATTTAGAAAAAAATAACTTAAGTTATAAATCAATTGGCTTTCTCAAAAACAGCCTCATTGATATGTTTCCCAATATTAACCGTCTCTCAGTTGCTGAAAATCACATTAAAATTGTAAAAGATTTGAAAGCATTAAGAGATTGGAATTTAATTGAGCTTAAGTTATACGATAGCAGTCAAGATGCAACTGTAAATGATATAAGCAACTGGCGGAAACTTTTTCCAGACTTGATCAAACTTAACTGCAGAGGTTATGAGCCTCCAGTTAAAATAGATGTTGCAGAGTATGAAATACCAAAAACTATGGGAAGCAACTTTATGCTGCTTTCTGATAGTGCAAAAGAAGTGTTCATCAATCATGTCAAAAACTTATTCAGTTGCCTTGACAAAGTAAAAACCTCAGATGATGCAAGCAACTTTTACTGTAAAGATTCACAGTTTAGCTTGACAATTTCTAGCAATGATAAAGATTCTACAATGAAAAAATACTTGGAAGTGTGCAAGGAGTGCACACCAAACAACCGACAGAAAGTCAGAGTCGGTTGTAATAAGTCCGATTCCAAAAAGTATTACTTTGGGAGAGAGGAAATTGTGAAAGCGTTGCGCAAGCTACCCTTATCAAAACACATCATGGACAGCTTTGTTTGTGATGTCACGTTCTGCTCTAGTGAGTTCATCAGTTACGTTATCAGCGGCACTTTTGAAGAAGCCGGTGGTAAAGTTCGCGCCTTCACCAGAAGCATATCCTGCGCAATTTCCGCTGAAATTAAATTTACAATACTGAGCGACATGCTCCATATCAGGAACCAATCGGTCGCCGAAAAGAAAGAAAACGCCACCAAGGTGGCCGCAATCAACCAGTTGCCACGACCGCCGTGTGACGTGCGAACGGAGATGTTGAAAACTTTCATGAAAGACTCAGGAATGAACGAGAAATATTCGCACGAATGTCTGCACAACAACGGGTGGGATTATGATAAAGCCGGAAGAAATTTTATGGAACTGCACAAAAACAACCACATACCGCTTGAAGCATATCAATTCTAAAATACTGTTAACAAAATAAAAACAAAGAAGCTAAAACGAACTATCGATCTTAACTAAAAGCTTCTTTTCTTGTTATTTTTTCCCTTGATTTTAACAAATTTTTAATTGAGCTCTTTTATTTGTTGTTGTTTTCTTTTACAATTTTAATAAATTTTAATTAAAAAAAAATAAGTTTTTATATTATCAATAAGTATAAGCTAAAAAATGGTCTAAGTAAAATAAAAGTTTTCACTGATATATCCGCAGAAAAGAATGCGAAAACCTTTGATAGAAGAGTTTTTTATGCAAAGAAATTGATGTTTAGTATTAATTATCATAAAATAATATCTAATACAATAGAAATAAATTACAATAAATGAACTATTTTATATAAAAATAATACTTAGATTGCCTACTCCAAAACTATTTCATTTGCATTAAAACATCAAGGTCATATAATATAAAACATAAGGCTTTACTGTAACTCAATCATTTTAAATATCATACTTTCGTTTGGATACTTTCAGTTTATTATTATTATAGATAAATAGTTTAATTTAGACTACAGTCTAATATTTTAAGAAATAAAAGTGTTTGCACTGATAAATCCCATTGGTCATGTTTGAAAATAAACTGAACCGAGATTTGGCAAAATTTAGTTTTTTATTGAATATAAGACTGACATGTATAAAATTAAACAAAAACTAGAGGACGGCTTTCGATATTTGTGCAAAAGCTTATGCAAATTAGTTTTGTACTAGCTTAAATAGTTATATTTAGTTAGTTAAGTTTAGTATTCTGTCCTGGACATGACATTAAACTGTATCCTGGTGTATGACTCAATAACCGAAAGGTTTTTTCGTACATCAGGTCCTAGGACCAAATATTTGAGCGCTTTTTTTTTCGTACGTTCAATATTGTTAATTGTATAAAAAATTGTTTGTTCAAGTTCTAAAGTTGACCATGTTTTTATTATACTTTAGTATCTAAAAATAAATAGATATGATTTGGCTAGTACAATAAAAAAATAGTTTTACCTTTGAAAAAAATAATACATGAAAATTTATAAAAACTTATTGTTTATTAAAAGTTAAGCAAAAAAAGTCAGAACGTTGCTAGAAGTTACTTGCATTATTTATTGTTTTAACCCTGAGTACTGGTGCCAGACAAAAAAATGGCCATATTCGAATACTGACGCAATTGCCACTAGTTGGCGCAGTTTTTGTATAAATAGTTGAACTTATCAATTTTTTTTCATTTGAGTTTAGCAGTCATGAGAACAACATGTAAGTTTTAGTTTGTACGGAAGCTTACGTAAATTAGTTTTTTACTAGCTGAAATAGTCTTAAAGTTTAATATTGTTATTTTATATGAAAAATTGTTTGTTCAAGTTCTAAAGTTGACCATGTTTTTATTATACTTTAGTATCTAAAAATAAATAGATATGATTTGGCTAGTACAATAACAAAATAGTTTTACCTTTGAAAAAAATAATACATGAAAGTTTATAAAAACTCATTGTTTATTAAAAGTTAAGCAAAAAAAGTCAGACAAGTTTAATTTTGTTAACAAACCAAGGCACTTTTTGTTTGTTTTTAGTTTACATTATGATTAGGTTAGAATTAAAGCTAGCTAAAAGTGTATTGTATTAAGTGATAGATATCACTTGATGACTTTGATAAAATAGTTAGAAAAAATATAATTATAATATAATGTAAGATTAATATGACAAAGTTGTTTATAAGTAAATATAAAAACCTATAGTTATTGAGACGACAGGTTTAAGAAAATTCTCGAGAAAGGACATTTAAATTATAATTTAGTACTTATAACTAAATCATACTTGTAAATTAGTATTTTAGAGTAGTATTGCATCAGATATTCAGTCTAATTATAGCAGCACACCAAATAATAATTTATGTAAAATTTAGTTTGTGTTAAAAGCTTAAGTTAATTATGCTTCTTTTAACTTAAATAATTTTAAAGTTTAATGTTATAACTACAATTGTTTTAAAAATTATAAAACTATATTTGTTACTTATAGTTAGTATTGTGGGATTTAAAATATAACAAAGCAAGTTTCAAACTGAATTTACTCGTTATTTTAACAGTTTTTAACAGTTATTAACAGTTTATAATTACATTAACACAAATTAATTATGTAATTTTAAACTTTTGATCTTACTTAATTGATCTTACTTTTTATCTTACTCTGATAAAACCTAAAGCTACTTAATTAACGTTTATGATATAATTAGTTGCTAACAAAAGTAGTTGATAAGTATTAGCTGAAACATGTTTTACTTTTTTGCACAACAAAAATGGTTTTATGATACATGTCTCTAATTTTTATTTAATATATGTATTTTAGAAAAATGAATAGATGACTGTACTTAAACTAACTAGTGGCGTATTTTCAGAACAGCTTAGTAACATATAACGCAAATAAATAATGACAAATATGGAAGATTTACTGTCAAAAATGAAAAACATTACAGTTCAAAAGAAAAGTATTCAATTATATAAACCACCTAAAAGCAGAGGTAATGTTTACAGTGTTCTTATAAAATTATTAAGATGTTTTTTCTTACCGTTATTAAGTTATATAAGTTTTTAAGTTACCTAGGTAAATGTGTTTTTATAATATTTTTAGTCATGTAAATTAGCTAAACGTCGAAACAAACTATTTTTCAGAATCTCATAAAAAAAACAATGATCATGATGAAAGACTTAACATCTCATTACATCATGTTGATCACGGAGATTGTTACGAACCTAAGACATTAGAAAAATGTTCTACATCGTACAAAAGTGGTAGAAAACGTTACAAAAACAAAATGAAATGTTACAAAGTCAAGGGTCGTCTAGGAAAACAAAGGTTTTAATTAACAACTAGTTTAAATAGAATTAAGTTGAGTTATTTAAAAATGAAATTGAAAGTTGGTTATTTACAAAGTTAGCTTGAATACAAATATTGAATCGCAATGTTTTTAAATTATTTATTCAACAGTAGTTTGTTTTTCTCAATACTATACTTATGATATTCTATTTTATATTTAAATTTGAGACTACAGTAACTCAGGTTTTATAAATTGTTTGTAACGCTTTATAGACCGTTCCTCATGAATGGTATATTTTTTCGATTTGATAATGAAACTTTTAAATTGTTAAACAAAAACTATTTTAAAGGAAAACAGTTTATGACCGCCTTGGAAAACGACGACCACAAAATAATAATGATATAGATAATGACGGTTGTGTCATTATGAAGGGAGACTTATACGCTCACAAAAAGAAATTGTAAGTTGTTGTTTGTTTTTTTTAAACTTATTTTTCGTATAATTGAAATATTAAGTTTTTGTACTTTTTTATTATACGTAAACTCTTAAGACTAATAATAAAAATAACTAAAACATTTATCAAAATATAATATTGAATAAAAATTCAATTGTTTTGAGTACAAGGTTTTGGTTATGAGTACAAGGTTTTACTACCTTGTAAAACAAAACTTTAATGTATTAAATTTCACAGTGACCCGTTGAGCCGAAACAGAGGATCAATAATAAGAAAGTTTAAAATTGACAGGAGAGAAAATATCAAAATATCTCCTGCCGCAATCAAAAACAACTTCAACAACATCAATAAGTCAAAAGTTGATGTAGAAAACGCCTGGTACCAAATAAAAGTATTTCGAGGCGCAGATGAAGTTGAAACTCAATTGATTGAAAAAATGAGTAAAATTATTGATGCTCCCATAGAATACAGGCAGTATCACGTTTTCAACGGTGATGCTAGTTTCTATGTGCTTGGAAAAGGCAAAGCAGATGCGCTGTTGAGTTGCAACCGTCAACTTACCAGCAGTTTCGGTGATGATATGCTGAAAGTAGTTAGGTACACAGCAAAGTCTGATGTTTACCGTGACGAGCAACTAGAAAGCATTAAGCAGTGCATCAAAAGCCGGGTCTATTTAGAACAAGGCGTTCTTGACTTGAGCGGTCTCAGCTTTGACAAAACTCTGAAGAAGCAAGGTATCAGAATTAAATTGCATAGAAGCGAGTATTTTACAATTATTGTAAAAACATTAGATTCGCTGTTCAGAGGAAGTGATCAAAATAAAAGAATCACAACATTAAATTTAGAAAAAAATAACTTAAGTTATAAATCAATTGGCTTTCTCAAAAACAGCCTCATTGATATGTTTCCCAATATTAACCGTCTCTCAGTTGCTGAAAATCACATTAAAATTGTAAAAGATTTGAAAGCATTAAGAGATTGGAATTTAATTGAGCTTAAGTTATACGATAGCAGTCAAGATGCAACTGTAAATGATATAAGCAACTGGCGGAAACTTTTTCCAGACTTGATCAAACTTAACTGCAGAGGTTATGAGCCTCCAGTTAAAATAGATGTTGCAGAGTATGAAATACCAAAAACTATGGGAAGCAACTTTATGCTGCTTTCTGATAGTGCAAAAGAAGTGTTCATCAATCATGTCAAAAACTTATTCAGTTGCCTTGACAAAGTAAAAACCTCAGATGATGCAAGCAACTTTTACTGTAAAGATTCACAGTTTAGCTTGACAATTTCTAGCAATGATAAAGATTCTACAATGAAAAAATACTTGGAAGTGTGCAAGGAGTGCACACCAAACAACCGACAGAAAGTCAGAGTCGGTTGTAATAAGTCCGATTCCAAAAAGTATTACTTTGGGAGAGAGGAAATTGTGAAAGCGTTGCGCAAGCTACCCTTATCAAAACACATCATGGACAGCTTTGTTTGTGATGTCACGTTCTGCTCTAGTGAGTTCATCAGTTACGTTATCAGCGGCACTTTTGAAGAAGCCGGTGGTAAAGTTCGCGCCTTCACCAGAAGCATATCCTGCGCAATTTCCGCTGAAATTAAATTTACAATACTGAGCGACATGCTCCATATCAGGAACCAATCGGTCGCCGAAAAGAAAGAAAACGCCACCAAGGTGGCCGCAATCAACCAGTTGCCACGACCGCCGTGTGACGTGCGAACGGAGATGTTGAAAACTTTCATGAAAGACTCAGGAATGAACGAGAAATATTCGCACGAATGTCTGCACAACAACGGGTGGGATTATGATAAAGCCGGAAGAAATTTTATGGAACTGCACAAAAACAACCACATACCGCTTGAAGCATATCAATTCTAAAATACTGTTAACAAAATAAAAACAAAGAAGCTAAAACGAACTATCGATCTTAACTAAAAGCTTCTTTTCTTGTTATTTTTTCCCTTGATTTTAACAAATTTTTAATTGAGCTCTTTTATTTGTTGTTGTTTTCTTTTACAATTTTAATAAATTTTAATTAAAAAAAAATAAGTTTTGATATTATCAATAAGTATAAGCTAAAAAATGGTCTAAGTAAAATAAAAGTTTTCACTGATATATCCGCAGAAAAGAATGCGAAAACCTTTGATAGAAGAGTTTTTTATGCAAAGAAATTGATGTTTAGTATTAATTATCATAAAATAATATCTAATACAATAGAAATAAATTACAATAAATGAACTATTTTATATAAAAATAATACTTAGATTGCCTACTCCAAAACTATTTCATTTGCATTAAAACATCAAGGTCATATAATATAAAACATAAGGCTTTACTGTAACTCAATCATTTTAAATATCATACTTTCGTTTGGATACTTTCAGTTTATTATTATTATAGATAAATAGTTTAATTTAGACTACAGTCTAATATTTTAAGAAATAAAAGTGTTTGCACTGATAAATCCCATTGGTCATGTTTGAAAATAAACTGAACCGAGATTTGGCAAAATTTAGTTTTTTTTTGAATATAAGACTGACATGTATAAAATTAAACAAAAACTAGAGGACGGCTTTCGATATTTGTGCAAAAGCTTATGCAAATTAGTTTTGTACTAGCTTAAATAGTTATATTTAGTTAGTTAAGTTTAGTATTCTGTCCTGGACATGACATTAAACTGTATCCTGGTGTATGACTCAATAACCGAAAGGTTTTTTCGTACATCAGGTCCTAGGACCAAATATTTGAGCGCTTTTTTTTTCGTACGTTCAATATTGTTAATTGTATAAAAAATTGTTTGTTCAAGTTCTAAAGTTGACCATGTTTTTATTATACTTTAGTATCTAAAAATAAATAGATATGATTTGGCTAGTACAATAAAAAAATAGTTTTACCTTTGAAAAAAATAATACATGAAAATTTATAAAAACTTATTGTTTATTAAAAGTTAAGCAAAAAAAGTCAGAACGTTGCTAGAAGTTACTTGCATTATTTATTGTTTTAACCCTGAGTACTGGTGCCAGACAAAAAAATGGCCATATTCGAATACTGACGCAATTGCCACTAGTTGGCGCAGTTTTTGTATAAATAGTTGAACTTATCAAATTTTTTTCATTTGAGTTTAGCAGTCATGAGAGCAACATGTAAGTTTTAGTTTGTACGGAAGCTTACGTAAATTAGTTTTTTACTAGCTGAAATAGTCTTAAAGTTTAATATTGTTATTTTATATGAAAAATTGTTTGTTCAAGTTCTAAAGTTGACCATGTTTTTATTATACTTTAGTATCTAAAAATAAATAGATATGATTTGGCTAGTACAATAACAAAATAGTTTTACCTTTGAAAAAAATAATACATGAAAGTTTATAAAAACTCATTGTTTATTAAAAGTTAAGCAAAAAAAGTCAGACAAGTTTAATTTTGTTAACAAACCAAGGCACTTTTTGTTTGTTTTTAGTTTACATTATGATTAGGTTAGAATTAAAGCTAGCTAAAAGTGTATTGTATTAAGTGATAGATATCACTTGATGACTTTGATAAAATAGTTAGAAAAAATATAATTATAATATAATGTAAGATTAATATGACAAAGTTGTTTATAAGTAAATATAAAAACCTATAGTTATTGAGACGACAGGTTTAAGAAAATTCTCGAGAAAGGACATTTAAATTATAATTTAGTACTTATAACTAAATCATACTTGTAAATTAGTATTTTAGAGTAGTATTGCATCAGATATTCAGTCTAATTATAGCAGCACACCAAATAATAATTTATGTAAAATTTAGTTTGTGTTAAAAGCTTAAGTTAATTATGCTTCTTTTAACTTAAATAATTTTAAAGTTTAATGTTATAACTACAATTGTTTTAAAAATTATAAAACTATATTTGTTACTTATAGTTAGTATTGTGGGATTTAAAATATAACAAAGCAAGTTTCAAACTGAATTTACTCGTTATTTTAACAGTTTTTAACAGTTATTAACAGTTTATAATTACATTAACACAAATTAATTATGTAATTTTAAACTTTTGATCTTACTTAATTGATCTTACTTTTTATCTTACTCTGATAAAACCTAAAGCTACTTAATTAACGTTTATGATATAATTAGTTGCTAACAAAAGTAGTTGATAAGTATTAGCTGAAACATGTTTTACTTTTTTGCACAACAAAAATGGTTTTATGATACATGTCTCTAATTTTTATTTAATATATGTATTTTAGAAAAATGAATAGATGACTGTACTTAAACTAACTAGTGGCGTATTTTCAGAACAGCTTAGTAACATATAACGCTAATAAATAATGACAAATATGGAAGATTTACTGTCAAAAATGAAAAACATTACAGTTCAAAAGAAAAGTATTCAATTATATAAACCACCTAAAAGCAGAGGTAATGTTTACAGTGTTCTTATAAAATTATTAAGATGTTTTTTCTTACCGTTATTAAGTTATATAAGTTTTTAAGTTACCTAGGTAAATGTGTTTTTATAATATTTTTAGTCATGTAAATTAGCTAAACGTCGAAACAAACTATTTTTCAGAATCTCATAAAAAAAACAATGATCATGATGAAAGACTTAACATCTCATTACATCATGTTGATCACGGAGATTGTTACGAACCTAAGACATTAGAAAAATGTTCTACATCGTACAAAAGTGGTAGAAAACGTTACAAAAACAAAATGAAATGTTACAAAGTCAAGGGTCGTCTAGGAAAACAAAGGTTTTAATTAACAACTAGTTTAAATAGAATTAAGTTGAGTTATTTAAAAATGAAATTGAAAGTTGGTTATTTACAAAGTTAGCTTGAATACAAATATTGAATCGCAATGTTTTTAAATTATTTATTCAACAGTAGTTTGTTTTTCTCAATACTATACTTATGATATTCTATTTTATATTTAAATTTGAGACTACAGTAACTCAGGTTTTATAAATTGTTTGTAACGCTTTATAGACCGTTCCTCATGAATGGTATATTTTTTCGATTTGATAATGAAACTTTTAAATTGTTAAACAAAAACTATTTTAAAGGAAAACAGTTTATGACCGCCTTGGAAAACGACGACCACAAAATAATAATGATATAGATAATGACGGTTGTGTCATTATGAAGGGAGACTTATACGCTCACAAAAAGAAATTGTAAGTTGTTGTTTGTTTTTTTTAAACTTATTTTTCGTATAATTGAAATATTAAGTTTTTGTACTTTTTTATTATACGTAAACTCTTAAGACTAATAATAAAAATAACTAAAACATTTATCAAAATATAATATTGAATAAAAATTCAATTGTTTTGAGTACAAGGTTTTGGTTATGAGTACAAGGTTTTACTACCTTGTAAAACAAAACTTTAATGTATTAAATTTCACAGTGACCCGTTGAGCCGAAACAGAGGATCAATAATAAGAAAGTTTAAAATTGACAGGAGAGAAAATATCAAAATATCTCCTGCCGCAATCAAAAACAACTTCAACAACATCAATAAGTCAAAAGTTGATGTAGAAAACGCCTGGTACCAAATAAAAGTATTTCGAGGCGCAGATGAAGTTGAAACTCAATTGATTGAAAAAATGAGTAAAATTATTGATGCTCCCATAGAATACAGGCAGTATCACGTTTTCAACGGTGATGCTAGTTTCTATGTGCTTGGAAAAGGCAAAGCAGATGCGCTGTTGAGTTGCAACCGTCAACTTACCAGCAGTTTCGGTGATGATATGCTGAAAGTAGTTAGGTACACAGCAAAGTCTGATGTTTACCGTGACGAGCAACTAGAAAGCATTAAGCAGTGCATCAAAAGCCGGGTCTATTTAGAACAAGGCGTTCTTGACTTGAGCGGTCTCAGCTTTGACAAAACTCTGAAGAAGCAAGGTATCAGAATTAAATTGCATAGAAGCGAGTATTTTACAATTATTGTAAAAACATTAGATTCGCTGTTCAGAGGAAGTGATCAAAATAAAAGAATCACAACATTAAATTTAGAAAAAAATAACTTAAGTTATAAATCAATTGGCTTTCTCAAAAACAGCCTCATTGATATGTTTCCCAATATTAACCGTCTCTCAGTTGCTGAAAATCACATTAAAATTGTAAAAGATTTGAAAGCATTAAGAGATTGGAATTTAATTGAGCTTAAGTTATACGATAGCAGTCAAGATGCAACTGTAAATGATATAAGCAACTGGCGGAAACTTTTTCCAGACTTGATCAAACTTAACTGCAGAGGTTATGAGCCTCCAGTTAAAATAGATGTTGCAGAGTATGAAATACCAAAAACTATGGGAAGCAACTTTATGCTGCTTTCTGATAGTGCAAAAGAAGTGTTCATCAATCATGTCAAAAACTTATTCAGTTGCCTTGACAAAGTAAAAACCTCAGATGATGCAAGCAACTTTTACTGTAAAGATTCACAGTTTAGCTTGACAATTTCTAGCAATGATAAAGATTCTACAATGAAAAAATACTTGGAAGTGTGCAAGGAGTGCACACCAAACAACCGACAGAAAGTCAGAGTCGGTTGTAATAAGTCCGATTCCAAAAAGTATTACTTTGGGAGAGAGGAAATTGTGAAAGCGTTGCGCAAGCTACCCTTATCAAAACACATCATGGACAGCTTTGTTTGTGATGTCACGTTCTGCTCTAGTGAGTTCATCAGTTACGTTATCAGCGGCACTTTTGAAGAAGCCGGTGGTAAAGTTCGCGCCTTCACCAGAAGCATATCCTGCGCAATTTCCGCTGAAATTAAATTTACAATACTGAGCGACATGCTCCATATCAGGAACCAATCGGTCGCCGAAAAGAAAGAAAACGCCACCAAGGTGGCCGCAATCAACCAGTTGCCACGACCGCCGTGTGACGTGCGAACGGAGATGTTGAAAACTTTCATGAAAGACTCAGGAATGAACGAGAAATATTCGCACGAATGTCTGCACAACAACGGGTGGGATTATGATAAAGCCGGAAGAAATTTTATGGAACTGCACAAAAACAACCACATACCGCTTGAAGCATATCAATTCTAAAATACTGTTAACAAAATAAAAACAAAGAAGCTAAAACGAACTATCGATCTTAACTAAAAGCTTCTTTTCTTGTTATTTTTTCCCTTGATTTTAACAAATTTTTAATTGAGCTCTTTTATTTGTTGTTGTTTTCTTTTACAATTTTAATAAATTTTAATTAAAAAAAAATAAGTTTTGATATTATCAATAAGTATAAGCTAAAAAATGGTCTAAGTAAAATAAAAGTTTTCACTGATATATCCGCAGAAAAGAATGCGAAAACCTTTGATAGAAGAGTTTTTTATGCAAAGAAATTGATGTTTAGTATTAATTATCATAAAATAATATCTAATACAATAGAAATAAATTACAATAAATGAACTATTTTATATAAAAATAATACTTAGATTGCCTACTCCAAAACTATTTCATTTGCATTAAAACATCAAGGTCATATAATATAAAACATAAGGCTTTACTGTAACTCAATCATTTTAAATATCATACTTTCGTTTGGATACTTTCAGTTTATTATTATTATAGATAAATAGTTTAATTTAGACTACAGTCTAATATTTTAAGAAATAAAAGTGTTTGCACTGATAAATCCCATTGGTCATGTTTGAAAATAAACTGAACCGAGATTTGGCAAAATTTAGTTTTTTATTGAATATAAGACTGACATGTATAAAATTAAACAAAAACTAGAGGACGGCTTTCGATATTTGTGCAAAAGCTTATGCAAATTAGTTTTGTACTAGCTTAAATAGTTATATTTAGTTAGTTAAGTTTAGTATTCTGTCCTGGACATGACATTAAACTGTATCCTGGTGTATGACTCAATAACCGAAAGGTTTTTTCGTACATCAGGTCCTAGGACCAAATATTTGAGCGCTTTTTTTTTCGTACGTTCAATATTGTTAATTGTATAAAAAATTGTTTGTTCAAGTTCTAAAGTTGACCATGTTTTTATTATACTTTAGTATCTAAAAATAAATAGATATGATTTGGCTAGTACAATAAAAAAATAGTTTTACCTTTGAAAAAAATAATACATGAAAATTTATAAAAACTTATTGTTTATTAAAAGTTAAGCAAAAAAAGTCAGAACGTTGCTAGAAGTTACTTGCATTATTTATTGTTTTAACCCTGAGTACTGGTGCCAGACAAAAAAATGGCCATATTCGAATACTGACGCAATTGCCACTAGTTGGCGCAGTTTTTGTATAAATAGTTGAACTTATCAATTTTTTTTCATTTGAGTTTAGCAGTCATGAGAACAACATGTAAGTTTTAGTTTGTACGGAAGCTTACGTAAATTAGTTTTTTACTAGCTGAAATAGTCTTAAAGTTTAATATTGTTATTTTATATGAAAAATTGTTTGTTCAAGTTCTAAAGTTGACCATGTTTTTATTATACTTTAGTATCTAAAAATAAATAGATATGATTTGGCTAGTACAATAACAAAATAGTTTTACCTTTGAAAAAAATAATACATGAAAGTTTATAAAAACTCATTGTTTATTAAAAGTTAAGCAAAAAAAGTCAGACAAGTTTAATTTTGTTAACAAACCAAGGCACTTTTTGTTTGTTTTTAGTTTACATTATGATTAGGTTAGAATTAAAGCTAGCTAAAAGTGTATTGTATTAAGTGATAGATATCACTTGATGACTTTGATAAAATAGTTAGAAAAAATATAATTATAATATAATGTAAGATTAATATGACAAAGTTGTTTATAAGTAAATATAAAAACCTATAGTTATTGAGACGACAGGTTTAAGAAAATTCTCGAGAAAGGACATTTAAATTATAATTTAGTACTTATAACTAAATCATACTTGTAAATTAGTATTTTAGAGTAGTATTGCATCAGATATTCAGTCTAATTATAGCAGCACACCAAATAATAATTTATGTAAAATTTAGTTTGTGTTAAAAGCTTAAGTTAATTATGCTTCTTTTAACTTAAATAATTTTAAAGTTTAATGTTATAACTACAATTGTTTTAAAAATTATAAAACTATATTTGTTACTTATAGTTAGTATTGTGGGATTTAAAATATAACAAAGCAAGTTTCAAACTGAATTTACTCGTTATTTTAACAGTTTTTAACAGTTATTAACAGTTTATAATTACATTAACACAAATTAATTATGTAATTTTAAACTTTTGATCTTACTTAATTGATCTTACTTTTTATCTTACTCTGATAAAACCTAAAGCTACTTAATTAACGTTTATGATATAATTAGTTGCTAACAAAAGTAGTTGATAAGTATTAGCTGAAACATGTTTTACTTTTTTGCACAACAAAAATGGTTTTATGATACATGTCTCTAATTTTTATTTAATATATGTATTTTAGAAAAATGAATAGATGACTGTACTTAAACTAACTAGTGGCGTATTTTCAGAACAGCTTAGTAACATATAACGCAAATAAATAATGACAAATATGGAAGATTTACTGTCAAAAATGAAAAACATTACAGTTCAAAAGAAAAGTATTCAATTATATAAACCACCTAAAAGCAGAGGTAATGTTTACAGTGTTCTTATAAAATTATTAAGATGTTTTTTCTTACCGTTATTAAGTTATATAAGTTTTTAAGTTACCTAGGTAAATGTGTTTTTATAATATTTTTAGTCATGTAAATTAGCTAAACGTCGAAACAAACTATTTTTCAGAATCTCATAAAAAAAACAATGATCATGATGAAAGACTTAACATCTCATTACATCATGTTGATCACGGAGATTGTTACGAACCTAAGACATTAGAAAAATGTTCTACATCGTACAAAAGTGGTAGAAAACGTTACAAAAACAAAATGAAATGTTACAAAGTCAAGGGTCGTCTAGGAAAACAAAGGTTTTAATTAACAACTAGTTTAAATAGAATTAAGTTGAGTTATTTAAAAATGAAATTGAAAGTTGGTTATTTACAAAGTTAGCTTGAATACAAATATTGAATCGCAATGTTTTTAAATTATTTATTCAACAGTAGTTTGTTTTTCTCAATACTATACTTATGATATTCTATTTTATATTTAAATTTGAGACTACAGTAACTCAGGTTTTATAAATTGTTTGTAACGCTTTATAGACCGTTCCTCATGAATGGTATATTTTTTCGATTTGATAATGAAACTTTTAAATTGTTAAACAAAAACTATTTTAAAGGAAAACAGTTTATGACCGCCTTGGAAAACGACGACCACAAAATAATAATGATATAGATAATGACGGTTGTGTCATTATGAAGGGAGACTTATACGCTCACAAAAAGAAATTGTAAGTTGTTGTTTGTTTTTTTTAAACTTATTTTTCGTATAATTGAAATATTAAGTTTTTGTACTTTTTTATTATACGTAAACTCTTAAGACTAATAATAAAAATAACTAAAACATTTATCAAAATATAATATTGAATAAAAATTCAATTGTTTTGAGTACAAGGTTTTGGTTATGAGTACAAGGTTTTACTACCTTGTAAAACAAAACTTTAATGTATTAAATTTCACAGTGACCCGTTGAGCCGAAACAGAGGATCAATAATAAGAAAGTTTAAAATTGACAGGAGAGAAAATATCAAAATATCTCCTGCCGCAATCAAAAACAACTTCAACAACATCAATAAGTCAAAAGTTGATGTAGAAAACGCCTGGTACCAAATAAAAGTATTTCGAGGCGCAGATGAAGTTGAAACTCAATTGATTGAAAAAATGAGTAAAATTATTGATGCTCCCATAGAATACAGGCAGTATCACGTTTTCAACGGTGATGCTAGTTTCTATGTGCTTGGAAAAGGCAAAGCAGATGCGCTGTTGAGTTGCAACCGTCAACTTACCAGCAGTTTCGGTGATGATATGCTGAAAGTAGTTAGGTACACAGCAAAGTCTGATGTTTACCGTGACGAGCAACTAGAAAGCATTAAGCAGTGCATCAAAAGCCGGGTCTATTTAGAACAAGGCGTTCTTGACTTGAGCGGTCTCAGCTTTGACAAAACTCTGAAGAAGCAAGGTATCAGAATTAAATTGCATAGAAGCGAGTATTTTACAATTATTGTAAAAACATTAGATTCGCTGTTCAGAGGAAGTGATCAAAATAAAAGAATCACAACATTAAATTTAGAAAAAAATAACTTAAGTTATAAATCAATTGGCTTTCTCAAAAACAGCCTCATTGATATGTTTCCCAATATTAACCGTCTCTCAGTTGCTGAAAATCACATTAAAATTGTAAAAGATTTGAAAGCATTAAGAGATTGGAATTTAATTGAGCTTAAGTTATACGATAGCAGTCAAGATGCAACTGTAAATGATATAAGCAACTGGCGGAAACTTTTTCCAGACTTGATCAAACTTAACTGCAGAGGTTATGAGCCTCCAGTTAAAATAGATGTTGCAGAGTATGAAATACCAAAAACTATGGGAAGCAACTTTATGCTGCTTTCTGATAGTGCAAAAGAAGTGTTCATCAATCATGTCAAAAACTTATTCAGTTGCCTTGACAAAGTAAAAACCTCAGATGATGCAAGCAACTTTTACTGTAAAGATTCACAGTTTAGCTTGACAATTTCTAGCAATGATAAAGATTCTACAATGAAAAAATACTTGGAAGTGTGCAAGGAGTGCACACCAAACAACCGACAGAAAGTCAGAGTCGGTTGTAATAAGTCCGATTCCAAAAAGTATTACTTTGGGAGAGAGGAAATTGTGAAAGCGTTGCGCAAGCTACCCTTATCAAAACACATCATGGACAGCTTTGTTTGTGATGTCACGTTCTGCTCTAGTGAGTTCATCAGTTACGTTATCAGCGGCACTTTTGAAGAAGCCGGTGGTAAAGTTCGCGCCTTCACCAGAAGCATATCCTGCGCAATTTCCGCTGAAATTAAATTTACAATACTGAGCGACATGCTCCATATCAGGAACCAATCGGTCGCCGAAAAGAAAGAAAACGCCACCAAGGTGGCCGCAATCAACCAGTTGCCACGACCGCCGTGTGACGTGCGAACGGAGATGTTGAAAACTTTCATGAAAGACTCAGGAATGAACGAGAAATATTCGCACGAATGTCTGCACAACAACGGGTGGGATTATGATAAAGCCGGAAGAAATTTTATGGAACTGCACAAAAACAACCACATACCGCTTGAAGCATATCAATTCTAAAATACTGTTAACAAAATAAAAACAAAGAAGCTAAAACGAACTATCGATCTTAACTAAAAGCTTCTTTTCTTGTTATTTTTTCCCTTGATTTTAACAAATTTTTAATTGAGCTCTTTTATTTGTTGTTGTTTTCTTTTACAATTTTAATAAATTTTAATTAAAAAAAAATAAGTTTTTATATTATCAATAAGTATAAGCTAAAAAATGGTCTAAGTAAAATAAAAGTTTTCACTGATATATCCGCAGAAAAGAATGCGAAAACCTTTGATAGAAGAGTTTTTTATGCAAAGAAATTGATGTTTAGTATTAATTATCATAAAATAATATCTAATACAATAGAAATAAATTACAATAAATGAACTATTTTATATAAAAATAATACTTAGATTGCCTACTCCAAAACTATTTCATTTGCATTAAAACATCAAGGTCATATAATATAAAACATAAGGCTTTACTGTAACTCAATCATTTTAAATATCATACTTTCGTTTGGATACTTTCAGTTTATTATTATTATAGATAAATAGTTTAATTTAGCCTACAGTCTAATATTTTAAGAAATAAAAGTGTTTGCACTGATAAATCCCATTGGTCATGTTTGAAAATAAACTGAACCGAGATTTGGCAAAATTTAGTTTTTTATTGAATATAAGACTGACATGTATAAAATTAAACAAAAACTAGAGGACGGCTTTCGATATTTGTGCAAAAGCTTATGCAAATTAGTTTTGTACTAGCTTAAATAGTTATATTTAGTTAGTTAAGTTTAGTATTCTGTCCTGGACATGACATTAAACTGTATCCTGGTGTATGACTCAATAACCGAAAGGTTTTTTCGTACATCAGGTCCTAGGACCAAATATTTGAGCGCTTTTTTTTTCGTACGTTCAATATTGTTAATTGTATAAAAAATTGTTTGTTCAAGTTCTAAAGTTGACCATGTTTTTATTATACTTTAGTATCTAAAAATAAATAGATATGATTTGGCTAGTACAATAAAAAAATAGTTTTACCTTTGAAAAAAATAATACATGAAAATTTATAAAAACTTATTGTTTATTAAAAGTTAAGCAAAAAAAGTCAGAACGTTGCTAGAAGTTACTTGCATTATTTATTGTTTTAACCCTGAGTACTGGTGCCAGACAAAAAAATGGCCATATTCGAATACTGACGCAATTGCCACTAGTTGGCGCAGTTTTTGTATAAATAGTTGAACTTATCAATTTTTTTTCATTTGAGTTTAGCAGTCATGAGAACAACATGTAAGTTTTAGTTTGTACGGAAGCTTACGTAAATTAGTTTTTTACTAGCTGAAATAGTCTTAAAGTTTAATATTGTTATTTTATATGAAAAATTGTTTGTTCAAGTTCTAAAGTTGACCATGTTTTTATTATACTTTAGTATCTAAAAATAAATAGATATGATTTGGCTAGTACAATAACAAAATAGTTTTACCTTTGAAAAAAATAATACATGAAAGTTTATAAAAACTCATTGTTTATTAAAAGTTAAGCAAAAAAAGTCAGACAAGTTTAATTTTGTTAACAAACCAAGGCACTTTTTGTTTGTTTTTAGTTTACATTATGATTAGGTTAGAATTAAAGCTAGCTAAAAGTGTATTGTATTAAGTGATAGATATCACTTGATGACTTTGATAAAATAGTTAGAAAAAATATAATTATAATATAATGTAAGATTAATATGACAAAGTTGTTTATAAGTAAATATAAAAACCTATAGTTATTGAGACGACAGGTTTAAGAAAATTCTCGAGAAAGGACATTTAAATTATAATTTAGTACTTATAACTAAATCATACTTGTAAATTAGTATTTTAGAGTAGTATTGCATCAGATATTCAGTCTAATTATAGCAGCACACCAAATAATAATTTATGTAAAATTTAGTTTGTGTTAAAAGCTTAAGTTAATTATGCTTCTTTTAACTTAAATAATTTTAAAGTTTAATGTTATAACTACAATTGTTTTAAAAATTATAAAACTATATTTGTTACTTATAGTTAGTATTGTGGGATTTAAAATATAACAAAGCAAGTTTCAAACTGAATTTACTCGTTATTTTAACAGTTTTTAACAGTTATTAACAGTTTATAATTACATTAACACAAATTAATTATGTAATTTTAAACTTTTGATCTTACTTAATTGATCTTACTTTTTATCTTACTCTGATAAAACCTAAAGCTACTTAATTAACGTTTATGATATAATTAGTTGCTAACAAAAGTAGTTGATAAGTATTAGCTGAAACATGTTTTACTTTTTTGCACAACAAAAATGGTTTTATGATACATGTCTCTAATTTTTATTTAATATATGTATTTTAGAAAAATGAATAGATGACTGTACTTAAACTAACTAGTGGCGTATTTTCAGAACAGCTTAGTAACATATAACGCAAATAAATAATGACAAATATGGAAGATTTACTGTCAAAAATGAAAAACATTACAGTTCAAAAGAAAAGTATTCAATTATATAAACCACCTAAAAGCAGAGGTAATGTTTACAGTGTTCTTATAAAATTATTAAGATGTTTTTTCTTACCGTTATTAAGTTATATAAGTTTTTAAGTTACCTAGGTAAATGTGTTTTTATAATATTTTTAGTCATGTAAATTAGCTAAACGTCGAAACAAACTATTTTTCAGAATCTCATAAAAAAAACAATGATCATGATGAAAGACTTAACATCTCATTACATCATGTTGATCACGGAGATTGTTACGAACCTAAGACATTAGAAAAATGTTCTACATCGTACAAAAGTGGTAGAAAACGTTACAAAAACAAAATGAAATGTTACAAAGTCAAGGGTCGTCTAGGAAAACAAAGGTTTTAATTAACAACTAGTTTAAATAGAATTAAGTTGAGTTATTTAAAAATGAAATTGAAAGTTGGTTATTTACAAAGTTAGCTTGAATACAAATATTGAATCGCAATGTTTTTAAATTATTTATTCAACAGTAGTTTGTTTTTCTCAATACTATACTTATGATATTCTATTTTATATTTAAATTTGAGACTACAGTAACTCAGGTTTTATAAATTGTTTGTAACGCTTTATAGACCGTTCCTCATGAATGGTATATTTTTTCGATTTGATAATGAAACTTTTAAATTGTTAAACAAAAACTATTTTAAAGGAAAACAGTTTATGACCGCCTTGGAAAACGACGACCACAAAATAATAATGATATAGATAATGACGGTTGTGTCATTATGAAGGGAGACTTATACGCTCACAAAAAGAAATTGTAAGTTGTTGTTTGTTTTTTTTAAACTTATTTTTCGTATAATTGAAATATTAAGTTTTTGTACTTTTTTATTATACGTAAACTCTTAAGACTAATAATAAAAATAACTAAAACATTTATCAAAATATAATATTGAATAAAAATTCAATTGTTTTGAGTACAAGGTTTTGGTTATGAGTACAAGGTTTTACTACCTTGTAAAACAAAACTTTAATGTATTAAATTTCACAGTGACCCGTTGAGCCGAAACAGAGGATCAATAATAAGAAAGTTTAAAATTGACAGGAGAGAAAATATCAAAATATCTCCTGCCGCAATCAAAAACAACTTCAACAACATCAATAAGTCAAAAGTTGATGTAGAAAACGCCTGGTACCAAATAAAAGTATTTCGAGGCGCAGATGAAGTTGAAACTCAATTGATTGAAAAAATGAGTAAAATTATTGATGCTCCCATAGAATACAGGCAGTATCACGTTTTCAACGGTGATGCTAGTTTCTATGTGCTTGGAAAAGGCAAAGCAGATGCGCTGTTGAGTTGCAACCGTCAACTTACCAGCAGTTTCGGTGATGATATGCTGAAAGTAGTTAGGTACACAGCAAAGTCTGATGTTTACCGTGACGAGCAACTAGAAAGCATTAAGCAGTGCATCAAAAGCCGGGTCTATTTAGAACAAGGCGTTCTTGACTTGAGCGGTCTCAGCTTTGACAAAACTCTGAAGAAGCAAGGTATCAGAATTAAATTGCATAGAAGCGAGTATTTTACAATTATTGTAAAAACATTAGATTCGCTGTTCAGAGGAAGTGATCAAAATAAAAGAATCACAACATTAAATTTAGAAAAAAATAACTTAAGTTATAAATCAATTGGCTTTCTCAAAAACAGCCTCATTGATATGTTTCCCAATATTAACCGTCTCTCAGTTGCTGAAAATCACATTAAAATTGTAAAAGATTTGAAAGCATTAAGAGATTGGAATTTAATTGAGCTTAAGTTATACGATAGCAGTCAAGATGCAACTGTAAATGATATAAGCAACTGGCGGAAACTTTTTCCAGACTTGATCAAACTTAACTGCAGAGATTATGAGCCTCCAGTTAAAATAGATGTTGCAGAGTATGAAATACCAAAAACTATGGGAAGCAACTTTATGCTGCTTTCTGATAGTGCAAAAGAAGTGTTCATCAATCATGTCAAAAACTTATTCAGTTGCCTTGACAAAGTAAAAACCTCAGATGATGCAAGCAACTTTTACTGTAAAGATTCACAGTTTAGCTTGACAATTTCTAGCAATGATAAAGATTCTACAATGAAAAAATACTTGGAAGTGTGCAAGGAGTGCACACCAAACAACCGACAGAAAGTCAGAGTCGGTTGTAATAAGTCCGATTCCAAAAAGTATAACTTTGGGAGAGAGGAAATTGTGAAAGCGTTGCGCAAGCTACCCTTATCAAAACACATCATGGACAGCTTTGTTTGTGATGTCACGTTCTGCTCTAGTGAGTTCATCAGTTACGTTATCAGCGGCACTTTTGAAGAAGCCGGTGGTAAAGTTCGCGCCTTCACCAGAAGCATATCCTGCGCAATTTCCGCTGAAATTAAATTTACAATACTGAGCGACATGCTCCATATCAGGAACCAATCGGTCGCCGAAAAGAAAGAAAACGCCACCAAGGTGGCCGCAATCAACCAGTTGCCACGACCGCCGTGTGACGTGCGAACGGAGATGTTGAAAACTTTCATGAAAGACTCAGGAATGAACGAGAAATATTCGCACGAATGTCTGCACAACAACGGGTGGGATTATGATAAAGCCGGAAGAAATTTTATGGAACTGCACAAAAACAACCACATACCGCTTGAAGCATATCAATTCTAAAATACTGTTAACAAAATAAAAACAAAGAAGCTAAAACGAACTATCGATCTTAACTAAAAGCTTCTTTTCTTGTTATTTTTTCCCTTGATTTTAACAAATTTTTAATTGAGCTCTTTTATTTGTTGTTGTTTTCTTTTACAATTTTAATAAATTTTAATTAAAAAAAAATAAGTTTTTATATTATCAATAAGTATAAGCTAAAAAATGGTCTAAGTAAAATAAAAGTTTTCACTGATATATCCGCAGAAAAGAATGCGAAAACCTTTGATAGAAGAGTTTTTTATGTAAAGAAATTGATGTTTAGTATTAATTATCATAAAATAATATCTAATACAATAGAAATAAATTACAATAAATGAACTATTTTATATAAAAATAATACTTAGATTGCCTACTCCAAAACTATTTCATTTGCATTAAAACATCAAGGTCATATAATATAAAACATAAGGCTTTACTGTAACTCAATCATTTTAAATATCATACTTTCGTTTGGATACTTTCAGTTTATTATTATTATAGATAAATAGTTTAATTTAGACTACAGTCTAATATTTTAAGAAATAAAAGTGTTTGCACTGATAAATCCCATTGGTCATGTTTGAAAATAAACTGAACCGAGATTTGGCAAAATTTAGTTTTTTATTGAATATAAGACTGACATGTATAAAATTAAACAAAAACTAGAGGACGGCTTTCGATATTTGTGCAAAAGCTTATGCAAATTAGTTTTGTACTAGCTTAAATAGTTATATTTAGTTAGTTAAGTTTAGTATTCTGTCCTGGACATGACATTAAACTGTATCCTGGTGTATGACTCAATAACCGAAAGGTTTTTTCGTACATCAGGTCCTAGGACCAAATATTTGAGCGCTTTTTTTTTCGTACGTTCAATATTGTTAATTGTATAAAAAATTGTTTGTTCAAGTTCTAAAGTTGACCATGTTTTTATTATACTTTAGTATCTAAAAATAAATAGATATGATTTGGCTAGTACAATAAAAAAATAGTTTTACCTTTGAAAAAAATAATACATGAAAATTTATAAAAACTTATTGTTTATTAAAAGTTAAGCAAAAAAAGTCAGAACGTTGCTAGAAGTTACTTGCATTATTTATTGTTTTAACCCTGAGTACTGGTGCCAGACAAAAAAATGGCCATACTCGAATACTGACGCAATTGCCACTAGTTGGCGCAGTTTTTGTATAAATAGTTGAACTTATCAATTTTTTTTCATTTGAGTTTAGCAGTCATGAGAACAACATGTAAGTTTTAGTTTGTACGGAAGCTTACGTAAATTAGTTTTTTACTAGCTGAAATAGTCTTAAAGTTTAATATTGTTATTTTATATGAAAAATTGTTTGTTCAAGTTCTAAAGTTGACCATGTTTTTATTATACTTTAGTATCTAAAAATAAATAGATATGATTTGGCTAGTACAATAACAAAATAGTTTTACCTTTGAAAAAAATAATACATGAAAGTTTATAAAAACTCATTGTTTATTAAAAGTTAAGCAAAAAAAGTCAGACAAGTTTAATTTTGTTAACAAACCAAGGCACTTTTTGTTTGTTTTTAGTTTACATTATGATTAGGTTAGAATTAAAGCTAGCTAAAAGTGTATTGTATTAAGTGATAGATATCACTTGATGACTTTGATAAAATAGTTAGAAAAAATATAATTATAATATAATGTAAGATTAATATGACAAAGTTGTTTATAAGTAAATATAAAAACCTATAGTTATTGAGACGACAGGTTTAAGAAAATTCTCGAGAAAGGACATTTAAATTATAATTTAGTACTTATAACTAAATCATACTTGTAAATTAGTATTTTAGAGTAGTATTGCATCAGATATTCAGTCTAATTATAGCAGCACACCAAATAATAATTTATGTAAAATTTAGTTTGTGTTAAAAGCTTAAGTTAATTATGCTTCTTTTAACTTAAATAATTTTAAAGTTTAATGTTATAACTACAATTGTTTTAAAAATTATAAAACTATATTTGTTACTTATAGTTAGTATTGTGGGATTTAAAATATAACAAAGCAAGTTTCAAACTGAATTTACTCGTTATTTTAACAGTTTTTAACAGTTATTAACAGTTTATAATTACATTAACACAAATTAATTATGTAATTTTAAACTTTTGATCTTACTTAATTGATCTTACTTTTTATCTTACTCTGATAAAACCTAAAGCTACTTAATTAACGTTTATGATATAATTAGTTGCTAACAAAAGTAGTTGATAAGTATTAGCTGAAACATGTTTTACTTTTTTGCACAACAAAAATGGTTTTATGATACATGTCTCTAATTTTTATTTAATATATGTATTTTAGAAAAATGAATAGATGACTGTACTTAAACTAACTAGTGGCGTATTTTCAGAACAGCTTAGTAACATATAACGCAAATAAATAATGACAAATATGGAAGATTTACTGTCAAAAATGAAAAACATTACAGTTCAAAAGAAAAGTATTCAATTATATAAACCACCTAAAAGCAGAGGTAATGTTTACAGTGTTCTTATAAAATTATTAAGATGTTTTTTCTTACCGTTATTAAGTTATATAAGTTTTTAAGTTACCTAGGTAAATGTGTTTTTATAATATTTTTAGTCATGTAAATTAGCTAAACGTCGAAACAAACTATTTTTCAGAATCTCATAAAAAAAACAATGATCATGATGAAAGACTTAACATCTCATTACATCATGTTGATCACGGAGATTGTTACGAACCTAAGACATTAGAAAAATGTTCTACATCGTACAAAAGTGGTAGAAAACGTTACAAAAACAAAATGAAATGTTACAAAGTCAAGGGTCGTCTAGGAAAACAAAGGTTTTAATTAACAACTAGTTTAAATAGAATTAAGTTGAGTTATTTAAAAATGAAATTGAAAGTTGGTTATTTACAAAGTTAGCTTGAATACAAATATTGAATCGCAATGTTTTTAAATTATTTATTCAACAGTAGTTTGTTTTTCTCAATACTATACTTATGATATTCTATTTTATATTTAAATTTGAGACTACAGTAACTCAGGTTTTATAAATTGTTTGTAACGCTTTATAGACCGTTCCTCATGAATGGTATATTTTTTCGATTTGATAATGAAACTTTTAAATTGTTAAACAAAAACTATTTTAAAGGAAAACAGTTTATGACCGCCTTGGAAAACGACGACCACAAAATAATAATGATATAGATAATGACGGTTGTGTCATTATGAAGGGAGACTTATACGCTCACAAAAAGAAATTGTAAGTTGTTGTTTGTTTTTTTTAAACTTATTTTTCGTATAATTGAAATATTAAGTTTTTGTACTTTTTTATTATACGTAAACTCTTAAGACTAATAATAAAAATAACTAAAACATTTATCAAAATATAATATTGAATAAAAATTCAATTGTTTTGAGTACAAGGTTTTGGTTATGAGTACAAGGTTTTACTACCTTGTAAAACAAAACTTTAATGTATTAAATTTCACAGTGACCCGTTGAGCCGAAACAGAGGATCAATAATAAGAAAGTTTAAAATTGACAGGAGAGAAAATATCAAAATATCTCCTGCCGCAATCAAAAACAACTTCAACAACATCAATAAGTCAAAAGTTGATGTAGAAAACGCCTGGTACCAAATAAAAGTATTTCGAGGCGCAGATGAAGTTGAAACTCAATTGATTGAAAAAATGAGTAAAATTATTGATGCTCCCATAGAATACAGGCAGTATCACGTTTTCAACGGTGATGCTAGTTTCTATGTGCTTGGAAAAGGCAAAGCAGATGCGCTGTTGAGTTGCAACCGTCAACTTACCAGCAGTTTCGGTGATGATATGCTGAAAGTAGTTAGGTACACAGCAAAGTCTGATGTTTACCGTGACGAGCAACTAGAAAGCATTAAGCAGTGCATCAAAAGCCGGGTCTATTTAGAACAAGGCGTTCTTGACTTGAGCGGTCTCAGCTTTGACAAAACTCTGAAGAAGCAAGGTATCAGAATTAAATTGCATAGAAGCGAGTATTTTACAATTATTGTAAAAACATTAGATTCGCTGTTCAGAGGAAGTGATCAAAATAAAAGAATCACAACATTAAATTTAGAAAAAAATAACTTAAGTTATAAATCAATTGGCTTTCTCAAAAACAGCCTCATTGATATGTTTCCCAATATTAACCGTCTCTCAGTTGCTGAAAATCACATTAAAATTGTAAAAGATTTGAAAGCATTAAGAGATTGGAATTTAATTGAGCTTAAGTTATACGATAGCAGTCAAGATGCAACTGTAAATGATATAAGCAACTGGCGGAAACTTTTTCCAGACTTGATCAAACTTAACTGCAGAGGTTATGAGCCTCCAGTTAAAATAGATGTTGCAGAGTATGAAATACCAAAAACTATGGGAAGCAACTTTATGCTGCTTTCTGATAGTGCAAAAGAAGTGTTCATCAATCATGTCAAAAACTTATTCAGTTGCCTTGACAAAGTAAAAACCTCAGATGATGCAAGCAACTTTTACTGTAAAGATTCACAGTTTAGCTTGACAATTTCTAGCAATGATAAAGATTCTACAATGAAAAAATACTTGGAAGTGTGCAAGGAGTGCACACCAAACAACCGACAGAAAGTCAGAGTCGGTTGTAATAAGTCCGATTCCAAAAAGTATTACTTTGGGAGAGAGGAAATTGTGAAAGCGTTGCGCAAGCTACCCTTATCAAAACACATCATGGACAGCTTTGTTTGTGATGTCACGTTCTGCTCTAGTGAGTTCATCAGTTACGTTATCAGCGGCACTTTTGAAGAAGCCGGTGGTAAAGTTCGCGCCTTCACCAGAAGCATATCCTGCGCAATTTCCGCTGAAATTAAATTTACAATACTGAGCGACATGCTCCATATCAGGAACCAATCGGTCGCCGAAAAGAAAGAAAACGCCACCAAGGTGGCCGCAATCAACCAGTTGCCACGACCGCCGTGTGACGTGCGAACGGAGATGTTGAAAACTTTCATGAAAGACTCAGGAATGAACGAGAAATATTCGCACGAATGTCTGCACAACAACGGGTGGGATTATGATAAAGCCGGAAGAAATTTTATGGAACTGCACAAAAACAACCACATACCGCTTGAAGCATATCAATTCTAAAATACTGTTAACAAAATAAAAACAAAGAAGCTAAAACGAACTATCGATCTTAACTAAAAGCTTCTTTTCTTGTTATTTTTTCCCTTGATTTTAACAAATTTTTAATTGAGCTCTTTTATTTGTTGTTGTTTTCTTTTACAATTTTAATAAATTTTAATTAAAAAAAAATAAGTTTTTGTATTATCAATAAGTATAAGCTAAAAAATGGTCTAAGTAAAATAAAAGTTTTCACTGATATATCCGCAGAAAAGAATGCGAAAACCTTTGATAGAAGAGTTTTTTATGCAAAGAAATTGATGTTTAGTATTAATTATCATAAAATAATATCTAATACAATAGAAATAAATTACAATAAATGAACTATTTTATATAAAAATAATACTTAGATTGCCTACTCCAAAACTATTTCATTTGCATTAAAACATCAAGGTCATATAATATAAAACATAAGGCTTTACTGTAACTCAATCATTTTAAATATCATACTTTCGTTTGGATACTTTCAGTTTATTATTATTATAGATAAATAGTTTAATTTAGACTACAGTCTAATATTTTAAGAAATAAAAGTGTTTGCACTGATAAATCCCATTGGTCATGTTTGAAAATAAACTGAACCGAGATTTGGCAAAATTTAGTTTTTTATTGAATATAAGACTGACATGTATAAAATTAAACAAAAACTAGAGGACGGCTTTCGATATTTGTGCAAAAGCTTATGCAAATTAGTTTTGTACTAGCTTAAATAGTTATATTTAGTTAGTTAAGTTTAGTATTCTGTCCTGGACATGACATTAAACTGTATCCTGGTGTATGACTCAATAACCGAAAGGTTTTTTCGTACATCAGGTCCTAGGACCAAATATTTGAGCGCTTTTTTTTTCGTACGTTCAATATTGTTAATTGTATAAAAAATTGTTTGTTCAAGTTCTAAAGTTGACCATGTTTTTATTATACTTTAGTATCTAAAAATAAATAGATATGATTTGGCTAGTACAATAAAAAAATAGTTTTACCTTTGAAAAAAATAATACATGAAAATTTATAAAAACTTATTGTTTATTAAAAGTTAAGCAAAAAAAGTCAGAACGTTGCTAGAAGTTACTTGCATTATTTATTGTTTTAACCCTGAGTACTGGTGCCAGACAAAAAAATGGCCATACTCGAATACTGACGCAATTGCCACTAGTTGGCGCAGTTTTTGTATAAATAGTTGAACTTATCAATTTTTTTTCATTTGAGTTTAGCAGTCATGAGAACAACATGTAAGTTTTAGTTTGTACGGAAGCTTACGTAAATTAGTTTTTTACTAGCTGAAATAGTCTTAAAGTTTAATATTGTTATTTTATATGAAAAATTGTTTGTTCAAGTTCTAAAGTTGACCATGTTTTTATTATACTTTAGTATCTAAAAATAAATAGATATGATTTGGCTAGTACAATAACAAAATAGTTTTACCTTTGAAAAAAATAATACATGAAAGTTTATAAAAACTCATTGTTTATTAAAAGTTAAGCAAAAAAAGTCAGACAAGTTTAATTTTGTTAACAAACCAAGGCACTTTTTGTTTGTTTTTAGTTTACATTATGATTAGGTTAGAATTAAAGCTAGCTAAAAGTGTATTGTATTAAGTGATAGATATCACTTGATGACTTTGATAAAATAGTTAGAAAAAATATAATTATAATATAATGTAAGATTAATATGACAAAGTTGTTTATAAGTAAATATAAAAACCTATAGTTATTGAGACGACAGGTTTAAGAAAATTCTCGAGAAAGGACATTTAAATTATAATTTAGTACTTATAACTAAATCATACTTGTAAATTAGTATTTTAGAGTAGTATTGCATCAGATATTCAGTCTAATTATAGCAGCACACCAAATAATAATTTATGTAAAATTTAGTTTGTGTTAAAAGCTTAAGTTAATTATGCTTCTTTTAACTTAAATAATTTTAAAGTTTAATGTTATAACTACAATTGTTTTAAAAATTATAAAACTATATTTGTTACTTATAGTTAGTATTGTGGGATTTAAAATATAACAAAGCAAGTTTCAAACTGAATTTACTCGTTATTTTAACAGTTTTTAACAGTTATTAACAGTTTATAATTACATTAACACAAATTAATTATGTAATTTTAAACTTTTGATCTTACTTAATTGATCTTACTTTTTATCTTACTCTGATAAAACCTAAAGCTACTTAATTAACGTTTATGATATAATTAGTTGCTAACAAAAGTAGTTGATAAGTATTAGCTGAAACATGTTTTACTTTTTTGCACAACAAAAATGGTTTTATGATACATGTCTCTAATTTTTATTTAATATATGTATTTTAGAAAAATGAATAGATGACTGTACTTAAACTAACTAGTGGCGTATTTTCAGAACAGCTTAGTAACATATAACGCTAATAAATAATGACAAATATGGAAGATTTACTGTCAAAAATGAAAAACATTACAGTTCAAAAGAAAAGTATTCAATTATATAAACCACCTAAAAGCAGAGGTAATGTTTACAGTGTTCTTATAAAATTATTAAGATGTTTTTTCTTACCGTTATTAAGTTATATAAGTTTTTAAGTTACCTAGGTAAATGTGTTTTTATAATATTTTTAGTCATGTAAATTAGCTAAACGTCGAAACAAACTATTTTTCAGAATCTCATAAAAAAAACAATGATCATGATGAAAGACTTAACATCTCATTACATCATGTTGATCACGGAGATTGTTACGAACCTAAGACATTAGAAAAATGTTCTACATCGTACAAAAGTGGTAGAAAACGTTACAAAAACAAAATGAAATGTTACAAAGTCAAGGGTCGTCTAGGAAAACAAAGGTTTTAATTAACAACTAGTTTAAATAGAATTAAGTTGAGTTATTTAAAAATGAAATTGAAAGTTGGTTATTTACAAAGTTAGCTTGAATACAAATATTGAATCGCAATGTTTTTAAATTATTTATTCAACAGTAGTTTGTTTTTCTCAATACTATACTTATGATATTCTATTTTATATTTAAATTTGAGACTACAGTAACTCAGGTTTTATAAATTGTTTGTAACGCTTTATAGACCGTTCCTCATGAATGGTATATTTTTTCGATTTGATAATGAAACTTTTAAATTGTTAAACAAAAACTATTTTAAAGGAAAACAGTTTATGACCGCCTTGGAAAACGACGACCACAAAATAATAATGATATAGATAATGACGGTTGTGTCATTATGAAGGGAGACTTATACGCTCACAAAAAGAAATTGTAAGTTGTTGTTTGTTTTTTTTAAACTTATTTTTCGTATAATTGAAATATTAAGTTTTTGTACTTTTTTATTATACGTAAACTCTTAAGACTAATAATAAAAATAACTAAAACATTTATCAAAATATAATATTGAATAAAAATTCAATTGTTTTGAGTACAAGGTTTTGGTTATGAGTACAAGGTTTTACTACCTTGTAAAACAAAACTTTAATGTATTAAATTTCACAGTGACCCGTTGAGCCGAAACAGAGGATCAATAATAAGAAAGTTTAAAATTGACAGGAGAGAAAATATCAAAATATCTCCTGCCGCAATCAAAAACAACTTCAACAACATCAATAAGTCAAAAGTTGATGTAGAAAACGCCTGGTACCAAATAAAAGTATTTCGAGGCGCAGATGAAGTTGAAACTCAATTGATTGAAAAAATGAGTAAAATTATTGATGCTCCCATAGAATACAGGCAGTATCACGTTTTCAACGGTGATGCTAGTTTCTATGTGCTTGGAAAAGGCAAAGCAGATGCGCTGTTGAGTTGCAACCGTCAACTTACCAGCAGTTTCGGTGATGATATGCTGAAAGTAGTTAGGTACACAGCAAAGTCTGATGTTTACCGTGACGAGCAACTAGAAAGCATTAAGCAGTGCATCAAAAGCCGGGTCTATTTAGAACAAGGCGTTCTTGACTTGAGCGGTCTCAGCTTTGACAAAACTCTGAAGAAGCAAGGTATCAGAATTAAATTGCATAGAAGCGAGTATTTTACAATTATTGTAAAAACATTAGATTCGCTGTTCAGAGGAAGTGATCAAAATAAAAGAATCACAACATTAAATTTAGAAAAAAATAACTTAAGTTATAAATCAATTGGCTTTCTCAAAAACAGCCTCATTGATATGTTTCCCAATATTAACCGTCTCTCAGTTGCTGAAAATCACATTAAAATTGTAAAAGATTTGAAAGCATTAAGAGATTGGAATTTAATTGAGCTTAAGTTATACGATAGCAGTCAAGATGCAACTGTAAATGATATAAGCAACTGGCGGAAACTTTTTCCAGACTTGATCAAACTTAACTGCAGAGATTATGAGCCTCCAGTTAAAATAGATGTTGCAGAGTATGAAATACCAAAAACTATGGGAAGCAACTTTATGCTGCTTTCTGATAGTGCAAAAGAAGTGTTCATCAATCATGTCAAAAACTTATTCAGTTGCCTTGACAAAGTAAAAACCTCAGATGATGCAAGCAACTTTTACTGTAAAGATTCACAGTTTAGCTTGACAATTTCTAGCAATGATAAAGATTCTACAATGAAAAAATACTTGGAAGTGTGCAAGGAGTGCACACCAAACAACCGACAGAAAGTCAGAGTCGGTTGTAATAAGTCCGATTCCAAAAAGTATTACTTTGGGAGAGAGGAAATTGTGAAAGCGTTGCGCAAGCTACCCTTATCAAAACACATCATGGACAGCTTTGTTTGTGATGTCACGTTCTGCTCTAGTGAGTTCATCAGTTACGTTATCAGCGGCACTTTTGAAGAAGCCGGTGGTAAAGTTCGCGCCTTCACCAGAAGCATATCCTGCGCAATTTCCGCTGAAATTAAATTTACAATACTGAGCGACATGCTCCATATCAGGAACCAATCGGTCGCCGAAAAGAAAGAAAACGCCACCAAGGTGGCCGCAATCAACCAGTTGCCACGACCGCCGTGTGACGTGCGAACGGAGATGTTGAAAACTTTCATGAAAGACTCAGGAATGAACGAGAAATATTCGCACGAATGTCTGCACAACAACGGGTGGGATTATGATAAAGCCGGAAGAAATTTTATGGAACTGCACAAAAACAACCACATACCGCTTGAAGCATATCAATTCTAAAATACTGTTAACAAAATAAAAACAAAGAAGCTAAAACGAACTATCGATCTTAACTAAAAGCTTCTTTTCTTGTTATTTTTTCCCTTGATTTTAACAAATTTTTAATTGAGCTCTTTTATTTGTTGTTGTTTTCTTTTACAATTTTAATAAATTTTAATTAAAAAAAAATAAGTTTTTATATTATCAATAAGTATAAGCTAAAAAATGGTCTAAGTAAAATAAAAGTTTTCACTGATATATCCGCAGAAAAGAATGCGAAAACCTTTGATAGAAGAGTTTTTTATGCAAAGAAATTGATGTTTAGTATTAATTATCATAAAATAATATCTAATACAATAGAAATAAATTACAATAAATGAACTATTTTATATAAAAATAATACTTAGATTGCCTACTCCAAAACTATTTCATTTGCATTAAAACATCAAGGTCATATAATATAAAACATAAGGCTTTACTGTAACTCAATCATTTTAAATATCATACTTTCGTTTGGATACTTTCAGTTTATTATTATTATAGATAAATAGTTTCATTTAGACTACAGTCTAATATTTTAAGAAATAAAAGTGTTTGCACTGATAAATCCCATTGGTCATGTTTGAAAATAAACTGAACCGAGATTTGGCAAAATTTAGTTTTTTATTGAATATAAGACTGACATGTATAAAATTAAACAAAAACTAGAGGACGGCTTTCGATATTTGTGCAAAAGCTTATGCAAATTAGTTTTGTACTAGCTTAAATAGTTATATTTAGTTAGTTAAGTTTAGTATTCTGTCCTGGACATGACATTAAACTGTATCCTGGTGTATGACTCAATAACCGAAAGGTTTTTTCGTACATCAGGTCCTAGGACCAAATATTTGAGCGCTTTTTTTTTCGTACGTTCAATATTGTTAATTGTATAAAAAATTGTTTGTTCAAGTTCTAAAGTTGACCATGTTTTTATTATACTTTAGTATCTAAAAATAAATAGATATGATTTGGCTAGTACAATAAAAAAATAGTTTTACCTTTGAAAAAAATAATACATGAAAATTTATAAAAACTTATTGTTTATTAAAAGTTAAGCAAAAAAAGTCAGAACGTTGCTAGAAGTTACTTGCATTATTTATTGTTTTAACCCTGAGTACTGGTGCCAGACAAAAAAATGGCCATATTCGAATACTGACGCAATTGCCACTAGTTGGCGCAGTTTTTGTATAAATAGTTGAACTTATCAATTTTTTTTCATTTGAGTTTAGCAGTCATGAGAACAACATGTAAGTTTTAGTTTGTACGGAAGCTTACGTAAATTAGTTTTTTACTAGCTGAAATAGTCTTAAAGTTTAATATTGTTATTTTATATGAAAAATTGTTTGTTCAAGTTCTAAAGTTGACCATGTTTTTATTATACTTTAGTATCTAAAAATAAATAGATATGATTTGGCTAGTACAATAACAAAATAGTTTTACCTTTGAAAAAAATAATACATGAAAGTTTATAAAAACTCATTGTTTATTAAAAGTTAAGCAAAAAAAGTCAGACAAGTTTAATTTTGTTAACAAACCAAGGCACTTTTTGTTTGTTTTTAGTTTACATTATGATTAGGTTAGAATTAAAGCTAGCTAAAAGTGTATTGTATTAAGTGATAGATATCACTTGATGACTTTGATAAAATAGTTAGAAAAAATATAATTATAATATAATGTAAGATTAATATGACAAAGTTGTTTATAAGTAAATATAAAAACCTATAGTTATTGAGACGACAGGTTTAAGAAAATTCTCGAGAAAGGACATTTAAATTATAATTTAGTACTTATAACTAAATCATACTTGTAAATTAGTATTTTAGAGTAGTATTGCATCAGATATTCAGTCTAATTATAGCAGCACACCAAATAATAATTTATGTAAAATTTAGTTTGTGTTAAAAGCTTAAGTTAATTATGCTTCTTTTAACTTAAATAATTTTAAAGTTTAATGTTATAACTACAATTGTTTTAAAAATTATAAAACTATATTTGTTACTTATAGTTAGTATTGTGGAATTTAAAATATAACAAAGCAAGTTTCAAACTGAATTTACTCGTTATTTTAACAGTTTTTAACAGTTATTAACAGTTTATAATTACATTAACACAAATTAATTATGTAATTTTAAACTTTTGATCTTACTTAATTGATCTTACTTTTTATCTTACTCTGATAAAACCTAAAGCTACTTAATTAACGTTTATGATATAATTAGTTGCTAACAAAAGTAGTTGATAAGTATTAGCTGAAACATGTTTTACTTTTTTGCACAACAAAAATGGTTTTATGATACATGTCTCTAATTTTTATTTAATATATGTATTTTAGAAAAATGAATAGATGACTGTACTTAAACTAACTAGTGGCGTATTTTCAGAACAGCTTAGTAACATATAACGCAAATAAATAATGACAAATATGGAAGATTTACTGTCAAAAATGAAAAACATTACAGTTCAAAAGAAAAGTATTCAATTATATAAACCACCTAAAAGCAGAGGTAATGTTTACAGTGTTCTTATAAAATTATTAAGATGTTTTTTCTTACCGTTATTAAGTTATATAAGTTTTTAAGTTACCTAGGTAAATGTGTTTTTATAATATTTTTAGTCATGTAAATTAGCTAAACGTCGAAACAAACTATTTTTCAGAATCTCATAAAAAAAACAATGATCATGATGAAAGACTTAACATCTCATTACATCATGTTGATCACGGAGATTGTTACGAACCTAAGACATTAGAAAAATGTTCTACATCGTACAAAAGTGGTAGAAAACGTTACAAAAACAAAATGAAATGTTACAAAGTCAAGGGTCGTCTAGGAAAACAAAGGTTTTAATTAACAACTAGTTTAAATAGAATTAAGTTGAGTTATTTAAAAATGAAATTGAAAGTTGGTTATTTACAAAGTTAGCTTGAATACAAATATTGAATCGCAATGTTTTTAAATTATTTATTCAACAGTAGTTTGTTTTTCTCAATACTATACTTATGATATTCTATTTTATATTTAAATTTGAGACTACAGTAACTCAGGTTTTATAAATTGTTTGTAACGCTTTATAGACCGTTCCTCATGAATGGTATATTTTTTCGATTTGATAATGAAACTTTTAAATTGTTAAACAAAAACTATTTTAAAGGAAAACAGTTTATGACCGCCTTGGAAAACGACGACCACAAAATAATAATGATATAGATAATGACGGTTGTGTCATTATGAAGGGAGACTTATACGCTCACAAAAAGAAATTGTAAGTTGTTGTTTGTTTTTTTTAAACTTATTTTTCGTATAATTGAAATATTAAGTTTTTGTACTTTTTTATTATACGTAAACTCTTAAGACTAATAATAAAAATAACTAAAACATTTATCAAAATATAATATTGAATAAAAATTCAATTGTTTTGAGTACAAGGTTTTGGTTATGAGTACAAGGTTTTACTACCTTGTAAAACAAAACTTTAATGTATTAAATTTCACAGTGACCCGTTGAGCCGAAACAGAGGATCAATAATAAGAAAGTTTAAAATTGACAGGAGAGAAAATATCAAAATATCTCCTGCCGCAATCAAAAACAACTTCAACAACATCAATAAGTCAAAAGTTGATGTAGAAAACGCCTGGTACCAAATAAAAGTATTTCGAGGCGCAGATGAAGTTGAAACTCAATTGATTGAAAAAATGAGTAAAATTATTGATGCTCCCATAGAATACAGGCAGTATCACGTTTTCAACGGTGATGCTAGTTTCTATGTGCTTGGAAAAGGCAAAGCAGATGCGCTGTTGAGTTGCAACCGTCAACTTACCAGCAGTTTCGGTGATGATATGCTGAAAGTAGTTAGGTACACAGCAAAGTCTGATGTTTACCGTGACGAGCAACTAGAAAGCATTAAGCAGTGCATCAAAAGCCGGGTCTATTTAGAACAAGGCGTTCTTGACTTGAGCGGTCTCAGCTTTGACAAAACTCTGAAGAAGCAAGGTATCAGAATTAAATTGCATAGAAGCGAGTATTTTACAATTATTGTAAAAACATTAGATTCGCTGTTCAGAGGAAGTGATCAAAATAAAAGAATCACAACATTAAATTTAGAAAAAAATAACTTAAGTTATAAATCAATTGGCTTTCTCAAAAACAGCCTCATTGATATGTTTCCCAATATTAACCGTCTCTCAGTTGCTGAAAATCACATTAAAATTGTAAAAGATTTGAAAGCATTAAGAGATTGGAATTTAATTGAGCTTAAGTTATACGATAGCAGTCAAGATGCAACTGTAAATGATATAAGCAACTGGCGGAAACTTTTTCCAGACTTGATCAAACTTAACTGCAGAGGTTATGAGCCTCCAGTTAAAATAGATGTTGCAGAGTATGAAATACCAAAAACTATGGGAAGCAACTTTATGCTGCTTTCTGATAGTGCAAAAGAAGTGTTCATCAATCATGTCAAAAACTTATTCAGTTGCCTTGACAAAGTAAAAACCTCAGATGATGCAAGCAACTTTTACTGTAAAGATTCACAGTTTAGCTTGACAATTTCTAGCAATGATAAAGATTCTACAATGAAAAAATACTTGGAAGTGTGCAAGGAGTGCACACCAAACAACCGACAGAAAGTCAGAGTCGGTTGTAATAAGTCCGATTCCAAAAAGTATTACTTTGGGAGAGAGGAAATTGTGAAAGCGTTGCGCAAGCTACCCTTATCAAAACACATCATGGACAGCTTTGTTTGTGATGTCACGTTCTGCTCTAGTGAGTTCATCAGTTACGTTATCAGCGGCACTTTTGAAGAAGCCGGTGGTAAAGTTCGCGCCTTCACCAGAAGCATATCCTGCGCAATTTCCGCTGAAATTAAATTTACAATACTGAGCGACATGCTCCATATCAGGAACCAATCGGTCGCCGAAAAGAAAGAAAACGCCACCAAGGTGGCCGCAATCAACCAGTTGCCACGACCGCCGTGTGACGTGCGAACGGAGATGTTGAAAACTTTCATGAAAGACTCAGGAATGAACGAGAAATATTCGCACGAATGTCTGCACAACAACGGGTGGGATTATGATAAAGCCGGAAGAAATTTTATGGAACTGCACAAAAACAACCACATACCGCTTGAAGCATATCAATTCTAAAATACTGTTAACAAAATAAAAACAAAGAAGCTAAAACGAACTATCGATCTTAACTAAAAGCTTCTTTTCTTGTTATTTTTTCCCTTGATTTTAACAAATTTTTAATTGAGCTCTTTTATTTGTTGTTGTTTTCTTTTACAATTTTAATAAATTTTAATTAAAAAAAAATAAGTTTTGATATTATCAATAAGTATAAGCTAAAAAATGGTCTAAGTAAAATAAAAGTTTTCACTGATATATCCGCAGAAAAGAATGCGAAAACCTTTGATAGAAGAGTTTTTTATGCAAAGAAATTGATGTTTAGTATTAATTATCATAAAATAATATCTAATACAATAGAAATAAATTACAATAAATGAACTATTTTATATAAAAATAATACTTAGATTGCCTACTCCAAAACTATTTCATTTGCATTAAAACATCAAGGTCATATAATATAAAACATAAGGCTTTACTGTAACTCAATCATTTTAAATATCATACTTTCGTTTGGATACTTTCAGTTTATTATTATTATAGATAAATAGTTTAATTTAGACTACAGTCTAATATTTTAAGAAATAAAAGTGTTTGCACTGATAAATCCCATTGGTCATGTTTGAAAATAAACTGAACCGAGATTTGGCAAAATTTAGTTTTTTTTTGAATATAAGACTGACATGTATAAAATTAAACAAAAACTAGAGGACGGCTTTCGATATTTGTGCAAAAGCTTATGCAAATTAGTTTTGTACTAGCTTAAATAGTTATATTTAGTTAGTTAAGTTTAGTATTCTGTCCTGGACATGACATTAAACTGTATCCTGGTGTATGACTCAATAACCGAAAGGTTTTTTCGTACATCAGGTCCTAGGACCAAATATTTGAGCGCTTTTTTTTTCGTACGTTCAATATTGTTAATTGTATAAAAAATTGTTTGTTCAAGTTCTAAAGTTGACCATGTTTTTATTATACTTTAGTATCTAAAAATAAATAGATATGATTTGGCTAGTACAATAAAAAAATAGTTTTACCTTTGAAAAAAATAATACATGAAAATTTATAAAAACTTATTGTTTATTAAAAGTTAAGCAAAAAAAGTCAGAACGTTGCTAGAAGTTACTTGCATTATTTATTGTTTTAACCCTGAGTACTGGTGCCAGACAAAAAAATGGCCATATTCGAATACTGACGCAATTGCCACTAGTTGGCGCAGTTTTTGTATAAATAGTTGAACTTATCAAATTTTTTTCATTTGAGTTTAGCAGTCATGAGAGCAACATGTAAGTTTTAGTTTGTACGGAAGCTTACGTAAATTAGTTTTTTACTAGCTGAAATAGTCTTAAAGTTTAATATTGTTATTTTATATGAAAAATTGTTTGTTCAAGTTCTAAAGTTGATCATGTTTTTATTATACTTTAGTATCTAAAAATAAATAGATATGATTTGGCTAGTACAATAACAAAATAGTTTTACCTTTGAAAAAAATAATACATGAAAGTTTATAAAAACTCATTGTTTATTAAAAGTTAAGCAAAAAAAGTCAGACAAGTTTAATTTTGTTAACAAACCAAGGCACTTTTTGTTTGTTTTTAGTTTACATTATGATTAGGTTAGAATTAAAGCTAGCTAAAAGTGTATTGTATTAAGTGATAGATATCACTTGATGACTTTGATAAAATAGTTAGAAAAAATATAATTATAATATAATGTAAGATTAATATGACAAAGTTGTTTATAAGTAAATATAAAAACCTATAGTTATTGAGACGACAGGTTTAAGAAAATTCTCGAGAAAGGACATTTAAATTATAATTTAGTACTTATAACTAAATCATACTTGTAAATTAGTATTTTAGAGTAGTATTGCATCAGATATTCAGTCTAATTATAGCAGCACACCAAATAATAATTTATGTAAAATTTAGTTTGTGTTAAAAGCTTAAGTTAATTATGCTTCTTTTAACTTAAATAATTTTAAAGTTTAATGTTATAACTACAATTGTTTTAAAAATTATAAAACTATATTTGTTACTTATAGTTAGTATTGTGGGATTTAAAATATAACAAAGCAAGTTTCAAACTGAATTTACTCGTTATTTTAACAGTTTTTAACAGTTATTAACAGTTTATAATTACATTAACACAAATTAATTATGTAATTTTAAACTTTTGATCTTACTTAATTGATCTTACTTTTTATCTTACTCTGATAAAACCTAAAGCTACTTAATTAACGTTTATGATATAATTAGTTGCTAACAAAAGTAGTTGATAAGTATTAGCTGAAACATGTTTTACTTTTTTGCACAACAAAAATGGTTTTATGATACATGTCTCTAATTTTTATTTAATATATGTATTTTAGAAAAATGAATAGATGACTGTACTTAAACTAACTAGTGGCGTATTTTCAGAACAGCTTAGTAACATATAACGCAAATAAATAATGACAAATATGGAAGATTTACTGTCAAAAATGAAAAACATTACAGTTCAAAAGAAAAGTATTCAATTATATAAACCACCTAAAAGCAGAGGTAATGTTTACAGTGTTCTTATAAAATTATTAAGATGTTTTTTCTTACCGTTATTAAGTTATATAAGTTTTTAAGTTACCTAGGTAAATGTGTTTTTATAATATTTTTAGTCATGTAAATTAGCTAAACGTCGAAACAAACTATTTTTCAGAATCTCATAAAAAAAACAATGATCATGATGAAAGACTTAACATCTCATTACATCATGTTGATCACGGAGATTGTTACGAACCTAAGACATTAGAAAAATGTTCTACATCGTACAAAAGTGGTAGAAAACGTTACAAAAACAAAATGAAATGTTACAAAGTCAAGGGTCGTCTAGGAAAACAAAGGTTTTAATTAACAACTAGTTTAAATAGAATTAAGTTGAGTTATTTAAAAATGAAATTGAAAGTTGGTTATTTACAAAGTTAGCTTGAATACAAATATTGAATCGCAATGTTTTTAAATTATTTATTCAACAGTAGTTTGTTTTTCTCAATACTATACTTATGATATTCTATTTTATATTTAAATTTGAGACTACAGTAACTCAGGTTTTATAAATTGTTTGTAACGCTTTATAGACCGTTCCTCATGAATGGTATATTTTTTCGATTTGATAATGAAACTTTTAAATTGTTAAACAAAAACTATTTTAAAGGAAAACAGTTTATGACCGCCTTGGAAAACGACGACCACAAAATAATAATGATATAGATAATGACGGTTGTGTCATTATGAAGGGAGACTTATACGCTCACAAAAAGAAATTGTAAGTTGTTGTTTGTTTTTTTTAAACTTATTTTTCGTATAATTGAAATATTAAGTTTTTGTACTTTTTTATTATACGTAAACTCTTAAGACTAATAATAAAAATAACTAAAACATTTATCAAAATATAATATTGAATAAAAATTCAATTGTTTTGAGTACAAGGTTTTGGTTATGAGTACAAGGTTTTACTACCTTGTAAAACAAAACTTTAATGTATTAAATTTCACAGTGACCCGTTGAGCCGAAACAGAGGATCAATAATAAGAAAGTTTAAAATTGACAGGAGAGAAAATATCAAAATATCTCCTGCCGCAATCAAAAACAACTTCAACAACATCAATAAGTCAAAAGTTGATGTAGAAAACGCCTGGTACCAAATAAAAGTATTTCGAGGCGCAGATGAAGTTGAAACTCAATTGATTGAAAAAATGAGTAAAATTATTGATGCTCCCATAGAATACAGGCAGTATCACGTTTTCAACGGTGATGCTAGTTTCTATGTGCTTGGAAAAGGCAAAGCAGATGCGCTGTTGAGTTGCAACCGTCAACTTACCAGCAGTTTCGGTGATGATATGCTGAAAGTAGTTAGGTACACAGCAAAGTCTGATGTTTACCGTGACGAGCAACTAGAAAGCATTAAGCAGTGCATCAAAAGCCGGGTCTATTTAGAACAAGGCGTTCTTGACTTGAGCGGTCTCAGCTTTGACAAAACTCTGAAGAAGCAAGGTATCAGAATTAAATTGCATAGAAGCGAGTATTTTACAATTATTGTAAAAACATTAGATTCGCTGTTCAGAGGAAGTGATCAAAATAAAAGAATCACAACATTAAATTTAGAAAAAAATAACTTAAGTTATAAATCAATTGGCTTTCTCAAAAACAGCCTCATTGATATGTTTCCCAATATTAACCGTCTCTCAGTTGCTGAAAATCACATTAAAATTGTAAAAGATTTGAAAGCATTAAGAGATTGGAATTTAATTGAGCTTAAGTTATACGATAGCAGTCAAGATGCAACTGTAAATGATATAAGCAACTGGCGGAAACTTTTTCCAGACTTGATCAAACTTAACTGCAGAGATTATGAGCCTCCAGTTAAAATAGATGTTGCAGAGTATGAAATACCAAAAACTATGGGAAGCAACTTTATGCTGCTTTCTGATAGTGCAAAAGAAGTGTTCATCAATCATGTCAAAAACTTATTCAGTTGCCTTGACAAAGTAAAAACCTCAGATGATGCAAGCAACTTTTACTGTAAAGATTCACAGTTTAGCTTGACAATTTCTAGCAATGATAAAGATTCTACAATGAAAAAATACTTGGAAGTGTGCAAGGAGTGCACACCAAACAACCGACAGAAAGTCAGAGTCGGTTGTAATAAGTCCGATTCCAAAAAGTATTACTTTGGGAGAGAGGAAATTGTGAAAGCGTTGCGCAAGCTACCCTTATCAAAACACATCATGGACAGCTTTGTTTGTGATGTCACGTTCTGCTCTAGTGAGTTCATCAGTTACGTTATCAGCGGCACTTTTGAAGAAGCCGGTGGTAAAGTTCGCGCCTTCACCAGAAGCATATCCTGCGCAATTTCCGCTGAAATTAAATTTACAATACTGAGCGACATGCTCCATATCAGGAACCAATCGGTCGCCGAAAAGAAAGAAAACGCCACCAAGGTGGCCGCAATCAACCAGTTGCCACGACCGCCGTGTGACGTGCGAACGGAGATGTTGAAAACTTTCATGAAAGACTCAGGAATGAACGAGAAATATTCGCACGAATGTCTGCACAACAACGGGTGGGATTATGATAAAGCCGGAAGAAATTTTATGGAACTGCACAAAAACAACCACATACCGCTTGAAGCATATCAATTCTAAAATACTGTTAACAAAATAAAAACAAAGAAGCTAAAACGAACTATCGATCTTAACTAAAAGCTTCTTTTCTTGTTATTTTTTCCCTTGATTTTAACAAATTTTTAATTGAGCTCTTTTATTTGTTGTTGTTTTCTTTTACAATTTTAATAAATTTTAATTAAAAAAAAATAAGTTTTTATATTATCAATAAGTATAAGCTAAAAAATGGTCTAAGTAAAATAAAAGTTTTCACTGATATATCCGCAGAAAAGAATGCGAAAACCTTTGATAGAAGAGTTTTTTATGCAAAGAAATTGATGTTTAGTATTAATTATCATAAAATAATATCTAATACAATAGAAATAAATTACAATAAATGAACTATTTTATATAAAAATAATACTTAGATTGCCTACTCCAAAACTATTTCATTTGCATTAAAACATCAAGGTCATATAATATAAAACATAAGGCTTTACTGTAACTCAATCATTTTAAATATCATACTTTCGTTTGGATACTTTCAGTTTATTATTATTATAGATAAATAGTTTAATTTAGACTACAGTCTAATATTTTAAGAAATAAAAGTGTTTGCACTGATAAATCCCATTGGTCATGTTTGAAAATAAACTGAACCGAGATTTGGCAAAATTTAGTTTTTTATTGAATATAAGACTGACATGTATAAAATTAAACAAAAACTAGAGGACGGCTTTCGATATTTGTGCAAAAGCTTATGCAAATTAGTTTTGTACTAGCTTAAATAGTTATATTTAGTTAGTTAAGTTTAGTATTCTGTCCTGGACATGACATTAAACTGTATCCTGGTGTATGACTCAATAACCGAAAGGTTTTTTCGTACATCAGGTCCTAGGACCAAATATTTGAGCGCTTTTTTTTTCGTACGTTCAATATTGTTAATTGTATAAAAAATTGTTTGTTCAAGTTCTAAAGTTGACCATGTTTTTATTATACTTTAGTATCTAAAAATAAATAGATATGATTTGGCTAGTACAATAAAAAAATAGTTTTACCTTTGAAAAAAATAATACATGAAAATTTATAAAAACTTATTGTTTATTAAAAGTTAAGCAAAAAAAGTCAGAACGTTGCTAGAAGTTACTTGCATTATTTATTGTTTTAACCCTGAGTACTGGTGCCAGACAAAAAAATGGCCATATTCGAATACTGACGCAATTGCCACTAGTTGGCGCAGTTTTTGTATAAATAGTTGAACTTATCAATTTTTTTTCATTTGAGTTTAGCAGTCATGAGAACAACATGTAAGTTTTAGTTTGTACGGAAGCTTACGTAAATTAGTTTTTTACTAGCTGAAATAGTCTTAAAGTTTAATATTGTTATTTTATATGAAAAATTGTTTGTTCAAGTTCTAAAGTTGACCATGTTTTTATTATACTTTAGTATCTAAAAATAAATAGATATGATTTGGCTAGTACAATAACAAAATAGTTTTACCTTTGAAAAAAATAATACATGAAAGTTTATAAAAACTCATTGTTTATTAAAAGTTAAGCAAAAAAAGTCAGACAAGTTTAATTTTGTTAACAAACCAAGGCACTTTTTGTTTGTTTTTAGTTTACATTATGATTAGGTTAGAATTAAAGCTAGCTAAAAGTGTATTGTATTAAGTGATAGATATCACTTGATGACTTTGATAAAATAGTTAGAAAAAATATAATTATAATATAATGTAAGATTAATATGACAAAGTTGTTTATAAGTAAATATAAAAACCTATAGTTATTGAGACGACAGGTTTAAGAAAATTCTCGAGAAAGGACATTTAAATTATAATTTAGTACTTATAACTAAATCATACTTGTAAATTAGTATTTTAGAGTAGTATTGCATCAGATATTCAGTCTAATTATAGCAGCACACCAAATAATAATTTATGTAAAATTTAGTTTGTGTTAAAAGCTTAAGTTAATTATGCTTCTTTTAACTTAAATAATTTTAAAGTTTAATGTTATAACTACAATTGTTTTAAAAATTATAAAACTATATTTGTTACTTATAGTTAGTATTGTGGGATTTAAAATATAACAAAGCAAGTTTCAAACTGAATTTACTCGTTATTTTAACAGTTTTTAACAGTTATTAACAGTTTATAATTACATTAACACAAATTAATTATGTAATTTTAAACTTTTGATCTTACTTAATTGATCTTACTTTTTATCTTACTCTGATAAAACCTAAAGCTACTTAATTAACGTTTATGATATAATTAGTTGCTAACAAAAGTAGTTGATAAGTATTAGCTGAAACATGTTTTACTTTTTTGCACAACAAAAATGGTTTTATGATACATGTCTCTAATTTTTATTTAATATATGTATTTTAGAAAAATGAATAGATGACTGTACTTAAACTAACTAGTGGCGTATTTTCAGAACAGCTTAGTAACATATAACGCAAATAAATAATGACAAATATGGAAGATTTACTGTCAAAAATGAAAAACATTACAGTTCAAAAGAAAAGTATTCAATTATATAAACCACCTAAAAGCAGAGGTAATGTTTACAGTGTTCTTATAAAATTATTAAGATGTTTTTTCTTACCGTTATTAAGTTATATAAGTTTTTAAGTTACCTAGGTAAATGTGTTTTTATAATATTTTTAGTCATGTAAATTAGCTAAACGTCGAAACAAACTATTTTTCAGAATCTCATAAAAAAAACAATGATCATGATGAAAGACTTAACATCTCATTACATCATGTTGATCACGGAGATTGTTACGAACCTAAGACATTAGAAAAATGTTCTACATCGTACAAAAGTGGTAGAAAACGTTACTAAAACAAAATGAAATGTTACAAAGTCAAGGGTCGTCTAGGAAAACAAAGGTTTTAATTAACAACTAGTTTAAATAGAATTAAGTTGAGTTATTTAAAAATGAAATTGAAAGTTGGTTATTTACAAAGTTAGCTTGAATACAAATATTGAATCGCAATGTTTTTAAATTATTTATTCAACAGTAGTTTGTTTTTCTCAATACTATACTTATGATATTCTATTTTATATTTAAATTTGAGACTACAGTAACTCAGGTTTTATAAATTGTTTGTAACGCTTTATAGACCGTTCCTCATGAATGGTATATTTTTTCGATTTGATAATGAAACTTTTAAATTGTTAAACAAAAACTATTTTAAAGGAAAACAGTTTATGACCGCCTTGGAAAACGACGACCACAAAATAATAATGATATAGATAATGACGGTTGTGTCATTATGAAGGGAGACTTATACGCTCACAAAAAGAAATTGTAAGTTGTTGTTTGTTTTTTTTAAACTTATTTTTCGTATAATTGAAATATTAAGTTTTTGTACTTTTTTATTATACGTAAACTCTTAAGACTAATAATAAAAATAACTAAAACATTTATCAAAATATAATATTGAATAAAAATTCAATTGTTTTGAGTACAAGGTTTTGGTTATGAGTACAAGGTTTTACTACCTTGTAAAACAAAACTTTAATGTATTAAATTTCACAGTGACCCGTTGAGCCGAAACAGAGGATCAATAATAAGAAAGTTTAAAATTGACAGGAGAGAAAATATCAAAATATCTCCTGCCGCAATCAAAAACAACTTCAACAACATCAATAAGTCAAAAGTTGATGTAGAAAACGCCTGGTACCAAATAAAAGTATTTCGAGGCGCAGATGAAGTTGAAACTCAATTGATTGAAAAAATGAGTAAAATTATTGATGCTCCCATAGAATACAGGCAGTATCACGTTTTCAACGGTGATGCTAGTTTCTATGTGCTTGGAAAAGGCAAAGCAGATGCGCTGTTGAGTTGCAACCGTCAACTTACCAGCAGTTTCGGTGATGATATGCTGAAAGTAGTTAGGTACACAGCAAAGTCTGATGTTTACCGTGACGAGCAACTAGAAAGCATTAAGCAGTGCATCAAAAGCCGGGTCTATTTAGAACAAGGCGTTCTTGACTTGAGCGGTCTCAGCTTTGACAAAACTCTGAAGAAGCAAGGTATCAGAATTAAATTGCATAGAAGCGAGTATTTTACAATTATTGTAAAAACATTAGATTCGCTGTTCAGAGGAAGTGATCAAAATAAAAGAATCACAACATTAAATTTAGAAAAAAATAACTTAAGTTATAAATCAATTGGCTTTCTCAAAAACAGCCTCATTGATATGTTTCCCAATATTAACCGTCTCTCAGTTGCTGAAAATCACATTAAAATTGTAAAAGATTTGAAAGCATTAAGAGATTGGAATTTAATTGAGCTTAAGTTATACGATAGCAGTCAAGATGCAACTGTAAATGATATAAGCAACTGGCGGAAACTTTTTCCAGACTTGATCAAACTTAACTGCAGAGGTTATGAGCCTCCAGTTAAAATAGATGTTGCAGAGTATGAAATACCAAAAACTATGGGAAGCAACTTTATGCTGCTTTCTGATAGTGCAAAAGAAGTGTTCATCAATCATGTCAAAAACTTATTCAGTTGCCTTGACAAAGTAAAAACCTCAGATGATGCAAGCAACTTTTACTGTAAAGATTCACAGTTTAGCTTGACAATTTCTAGCAATGATAAAGATTCTACAATGAAAAAATACTTGGAAGTGTGCAAGGAGTGCACACCAAACAACCGACAGAAAGTCAGAGTCGGTTGTAATAAGTCCGATTCCAAAAAGTATTACTTTGGGAGAGAGGAAATTGTGAAAGCGTTGCGCAAGCTACCCTTATCAAAACACATCATGGACAGCTTTGTTTGTGATGTCACGTTCTGCTCTAGTGAGTTCATCAGTTACGTTATCAGCGGCACTTTTGAAGAAGCCGGTGGTAAAGTTCGCGCCTTCACCAGAAGCATATCCTGCGCAATTTCCGCTGAAATTAAATTTACAATACTGAGCGACATGCTCCATATCAGGAACCAATCGGTCGCCGAAAAGAAAGAAAACGCCACCAAGGTGGCCGCAATCAACCAGTTGCCACGACCGCCGTGTGACGTGCGAACGGAGATGTTGAAAACTTTCATGAAAGACTCAGGAATGAACGAGAAATATTCGCACGAATGTCTGCACAACAACGGGTGGGATTATGATAAAGCCGGAAGAAATTTTATGGAACTGCACAAAAACAACCACATACCGCTTGAAGCATATCAATTCTAAAATACTGTTAACAAAATAAAAACAAAGAAGCTAAAACGAACTATCGATCTTAACTAAAAGCTTCTTTTCTTGTTATTTTTTCCCTTGATTTTAACAAATTTTTAATTGAGCTCTTTTATTTGTTGTTGTTTTCTTTTACAATTTTAATAAATTTTAATTAAAAAAAAATAAGTTTTTATATTATCAATAAGTATAAGCTAAAAAATGGTCTAAGTAAAATAAAAGTTTTCACTGATATATCCGCAGAAAAGAATGCGAAAACCTTTGATAGAAGAGTTTTTTATGCAAAGAAATTGATGTTTAGTATTAATTATCATAAAATAATATCTAATACAATAGAAATAAATTACAATAAATGAACTATTTTATATAAAAATAATACTTAGATTGCCTACTCCAAAACTATTTCATTTGCATTAAAACATCAAGGTCATATAATATAAAACATAAGGCTTTACTGTAACTCAATCATTTTAAATATCATACTTTCGTTTGGATACTTTCAGTTTATTATTATTATAGATAAATAGTTTAATTTAGCCTACAGTCTAATATTTTAAGAAATAAAAGTGTTTGCACTGATAAATCCCATTGGTCATGTTTGAAAATAAACTGAACCGAGATTTGGCAAAATTTAGTTTTTTATTGAATATAAGACTGACATGTATAAAATTAAACAAAAACTAGAGGACGGCTTTCGATATTTGTGCAAAAGCTTATGCAAATTAGTTTTGTACTAGCTTAAATAGTTATATTTAGTTAGTTAAGTTTAGTATTCTGTCCTGGACATGACATTAAACTGTATCCTGGTGTATGACTCAATAACCGAAAGGTTTTTTCGTACATCAGGTCCTAGGACCAAATATTTGAGCGCTTTTTTTTTCGTACGTTCAATATTGTTAATTGTATAAAAAATTGTTTGTTCAAGTTCTAAAGTTGACCATGTTTTTATTATACTTTAGTATCTAAAAATAAATAGATATGATTTGGCTAGTACAATAAAAAAATAGTTTTACCTTTGAAAAAAATAATACATGAAAATTTATAAAAACTTATTGTTTATTAAAAGTTAAGCAAAAAAAGTCAGAACGTTGCTAGAAGTTACTTGCATTATTTATTGTTTTAACCCTGAGTACTGGTGCCAGACAAAAAAATGGCCATATTCGAATACTGACGCAATTGCCACTAGTTGGCGCAGTTTTTGTATAAATAGTTGAACTTATCAATTTTTTTTCATTTGAGTTTAGCAGTCATGAGAACAACATGTAAGTTTTAGTTTGTACGGAAGCTTACGTAAATTAGTTTTTTACTAGCTGAAATAGTCTTAAAGTTTAATATTGTTATTTTATATGAAAAATTGTTTGTTCAAGTTCTAAAGTTGACCATGTTTTTATTATACTTTAGTATCTAAAAATAAATAGATATGATTTGGCTAGTACAATAACAAAATAGTTTTACCTTTGAAAAAAATAATACATGAAAGTTTATAAAAACTCATTGTTTATTAAAAGTTAAGCAAAAAAAGTCAGACAAGTTTAATTTTGTTAACAAACCAAGGCACTTTTTGTTTGTTTTTAGTTTACATTATGATTAGGTTAGAATTAAAGCTAGCTAAAAGTGTATTGTATTAAGTGATAGATATCACTTGATGACTTTGATAAAATAGTTAGAAAAAATATAATTATAATATAATGTAAGATTAATATGACAAAGTTGTTTATAAGTAAATATAAAAACCTATAGTTATTGAGACGACAGGTTTAAGAAAATTCTCGAGAAAGGACATTTAAATTATAATTTAGTACTTATAACTAAATCATACTTGTAAATTAGTATTTTAGAGTAGTATTGCATCAGATATTCAGTCTAATTATAGCAGCACACCAAATAATAATTTATGTAAAATTTAGTTTGTGTTAAAAGCTTAAGTTAATTATGCTTCTTTTAACTTAAATAATTTTAAAGTTTAATGTTATAACTACAATTGTTTTAAAAATTATAAAACTATATTTGTTACTTATAGTTAGTATTGTGGGATTTAAAATATAACAAAGCAAGTTTCAAACTGAATTTACTCGTTATTTTAACAGTTTTTAACAGTTATTAACAGTTTATAATTACATTAACACAAATTAATTATGTAATTTTAAACTTTTGATCTTACTTAATTGATCTTACTTTTTATCTTACTCTGATAAAACCTAAAGCTACTTAATTAACGTTTATGATATAATTAGTTGCTAACAAAAGTAGTTGATAAGTATTAGCTGAAACATGTTTTACTTTTTTGCACAACAAAAATGGTTTTATGATACATGTCTCTAATTTTTATTTAATATATGTATTTTAGAAAAATGAATAGATGACTGTACTTAAACTAACTAGTGGCGTATTTTCAGAACAGCTTAGTAACATATAACGCAAATAAATAATGACAAATATGGAAGATTTACTGTCAAAAATGAAAAACATTACAGTTCAAAAGAAAAGTATTCAATTATATAAACCACCTAAAAGCAGAGGTAATGTTTACAGTGTTCTTATAAAATTATTAAGATGTTTTTTCTTACCGTTATTAAGTTATATAAGTTTTTAAGTTACCTAGGTAAATGTGTTTTTATAATATTTTTAGTCATGTAAATTAGCTAAACGTCGAAACAAACTATTTTTCAGAATCTCATAAAAAAAACAATGATCATGATGAAAGACTTAACATCTCATTACATCATGTTGATCACGGAGATTGTTACGAACCTAAGACATTAGAAAAATGTTCTACATCGTACAAAAGTGGTAGAAAACGTTACAAAAACAAAATGAAATGTTACAAAGTCAAGGGTCGTCTAGGAAAACAAAGGTTTTAATTAACAACTAGTTTAAATAGAATTAAGTTGAGTTATTTAAAAATGAAATTGAAAGTTGGTTATTTACAAAGTTAGCTTGAATACAAATATTGAATCGCAATGTTTTTAAATTATTTATTCAACAGTAGTTTGTTTTTCTCAATACTATACTTATGATATTCTATTTTATATTTAAATTTGAGACTACAGTAACTCAGGTTTTATAAATTGTTTGTAACGCTTTATAGACCGTTCCTCATGAATGGTATATTTTTTCGATTTGATAATGAAACTTTTAAATTGTTAAACAAAAACTATTTTAAAGGAAAACAGTTTATGACCGCCTTGGAAAACGACGACCACAAAATAATAATGATATAGATAATGACGGTTGTGTCATTATGAAGGGAGACTTATACGCTCACAAAAAGAAATTGTAAGTTGTTGTTTGTTTTTTTTAAACTTATTTTTCGTATAATTGAAATATTAAGTTTTTGTACTTTTTTATTATACGTAAACTCTTAAGACTAATAATAAAAATAACTAAAACATTTATCAAAATATAATATTGAATAAAAATTCAATTGTTTTGAGTACAAGGTTTTGGTTATGAGTACAAGGTTTTACTACCTTGTAAAACAAAACTTTAATGTATTAAATTTCACAGTGACCCGTTGAGCCGAAACAGAGGATCAATAATAAGAAAGTTTAAAATTGACAGGAGAGAAAATATCAAAATATCTCCTGCCGCAATCAAAAACAACTTCAACAACATCAATAAGTCAAAAGTTGATGTAGAAAACGCCTGGTACCAAATAAAAGTATTTCGAGGCGCAGATGAAGTTGAAACTCAATTGATTGAAAAAATGAGTAAAATTATTGATGCTCCCATAGAATACAGGCAGTATCACGTTTTCAACGGTGATGCTAGTTTCTATGTGCTTGGAAAAGGCAAAGCAGATGCGCTGTTGAGTTGCAACCGTCAACTTACCAGCAGTTTCGGTGATGATATGCTGAAAGTAGTTAGGTACACAGCAAAGTCTGATGTTTACCGTGACGAGCAACTAGAAAGCATTAAGCAGTGCATCAAAAGCCGGGTCTATTTAGAACAAGGCGTTCTTGACTTGAGCGGTCTCAGCTTTGACAAAACTCTGAAGAAGCAAGGTATCAGAATTAAATTGCATAGAAGCGAGTATTTTACAATTATTGTAAAAACATTAGATTCGCTGTTCAGAGGAAGTGATCAAAATAAAAGAATCACAACATTAAATTTAGAAAAAAATAACTTAAGTTATAAATCAATTGGCTTTCTCAAAAACAGCCTCATTGATATGTTTCCCAATATTAACCGTCTCTCAGTTGCTGAAAATCACATTAAAATTGTAAAAGATTTGAAAGCATTAAGAGATTGGAATTTAATTGAGCTTAAGTTATACGATAGCAGTCAAGATGCAACTGTAAATGATATAAGCAACTGGCGGAAACTTTTTCCAGACTTGATCAAACTTAACTGCAGAGATTATGAGCCTCCAGTTAAAATAGATGTTGCAGAGTATGAAATACCAAAAACTATGGGAAGCAACTTTATGCTGCTTTCTGATAGTGCAAAAGAAGTGTTCATCAATCATGTCAAAAACTTATTCAGTTGCCTTGACAAAGTAAAAACCTCAGATGATGCAAGCAACTTTTACTGTAAAGATTCACAGTTTAGCTTGACAATTTCTAGCAATGATAAAGATTCTACAATGAAAAAATACTTGGAAGTGTGCAAGGAGTGCACACCAAACAACCGACAGAAAGTCAGAGTCGGTTGTAATAAGTCCGATTCCAAAAAGTATTACTTTGGGAGAGAGGAAATTGTGAAAGCGTTGCGCAAGCTACCCTTATCAAAACACATCATGGACAGCTTTGTTTGTGATGTCACGTTCTGCTCTAGTGAGTTCATCAGTTACGTTATCAGCGGCACTTTTGAAGAAGCCGGTGGTAAAGTTCGCGCCTTCACCAGAAGCATATCCTGCGCAATTTCCGCTGAAATTAAATTTACAATACTGAGCGACATGCTCCATATCAGGAACCAATCGGTCGCCGAAAAGAAAGAAAACGCCACCAAGGTGGCCGCAATCAACCAGTTGCCACGACCGCCGTGTGACGTGCGAACGGAGATGTTGAAAACTTTCATGAAAGACTCAGGAATGAACGAGAAATATTCGCACGAATGTCTGCACAACAACGGGTGGGATTATGATAAAGCCGGAAGAAATTTTATGGAACTGCACAAAAACAACCACATACCGCTTGAAGCATATCAATTCTAAAATACTGTTAACAAAATAAAAACAAAGAAGCTAAAACGAACTATCGATCTTAACTAAAAGCTTCTTTTCTTGTTATTTTTTCCCTTGATTTTAACAAATTTTTAATTGAGCTCTTTTATTTGTTGTTGTTTTCTTTTACAATTTTAATAAATTTTAATTAAAAAAAAATAAGTTTTTATATTATCAATAAGTATAAGCTAAAAAATGGTCTAAGTAAAATAAAAGTTTTCACTGATATATCCGCAGAAAAGAATGCGAAAACCTTTGATAGAAGAGTTTTTTATGCAAAGAAATTGATGTTTAGTATTAATTATCATAAAATAATATCTAATACAATAGAAATAAATTACAATAAATGAACTATTTTATATAAAAATAATACTTAGATTGCCTACTCCAAAACTATTTCATTTGCATTAAAACATCAAGGTCATATAATATAAAACATAAGGCTTTACTGTAACTCAATCATTTTAAATATCATACTTTCGTTTGGATACTTTCAGTTTATTATTATTATAGATAAATAGTTTAATTTAGACTACAGTCTAATATTTTAAGAAATAAAAGTGTTTGCACTGATAAATCCCATTGGTCATGTTTGAAAATAAACTGAACCGAGATTTGGCAAAATTTAGTTTTTTATTGAATATAAGACTGACATGTATAAAATTAAACAAAAACTAGAGGACGGCTTTCGATATTTGTGCAAAAGCTTATGCAAATTAGTTTTGTACTAGCTTAAATAGTTATATTTAGTTAGTTAAGTTTAGTATTCTGTCCTGGACATGACATTAAACTGTATCCTGGTGTATGACTCAATAACCGAAAGGTTTTTTCGTACATCAGGTCCTAGGACCAAATATTTGAGCGCTTTTTTTTTCGTACGTTCAATATTGTTAATTGTATAAAAAATTGTTTGTTCAAGTTCTAAAGTTGACCATGTTTTTATTATACTTTAGTATCTAAAAATAAATAGATATGATTTGGCTAGTACAATAAAAAAATAGTTTTACCTTTGAAAAAAATAATACATGAAAATTTATAAAAACTTATTGTTTATTAAAAGTTAAGCAAAAAAAGTCAGAACGTTGCTAGAAGTTACTTGCATTATTTATTGTTTTAACCCTGAGTACTGGTGCCAGACAAAAAAATGGCCATACTCGAATACTGACGCAATTGCCACTAGTTGGCGCAGTTTTTGTATAAATAGTTGAACTTATCAATTTTTTTTCATTTGAGTTTAGCAGTCATGAGAACAACATGTAAGTTTTAGTTTGTACGGAAGCTTACGTAAATTAGTTTTTTACTAGCTGAAATAGTCTTAAAGTTTAATATTGTTATTTTATATGAAAAATTGTTTGTTCAAGTTCTAAAGTTGACCATGTTTTTATTATACTTTAGTATCTAAAAATAAATAGATATGATTTGGCTAGTACAATAACAAAATAGTTTTACCTTTGAAAAAAATAATACATGAAAGTTTATAAAAACTCATTGTTTATTAAAAGTTAAGCAAAAAAAGTCAGACAAGTTTAATTTTGTTAACAAACCAAGGCACTTTTTGTTTGTTTTTAGTTTACATTATGATTAGGTTAGAATTAAAGCTAGCTAAAAGTGTATTGTATTAAGTGATAGATATCACTTGATGACTTTGATAAAATAGTTAGAAAAAATATAATTATAATATAATGTAAGATTAATATGACAAAGTTGTTTATAAGTAAATATAAAAACCTATAGTTATTGAGACGACAGGTTTAAGAAAATTCTCGAGAAAGGACATTTAAATTATAATTTAGTACTTATAACTAAATCATACTTGTAAATTAGTATTTTAGAGTAGTATTGCATCAGATATTCAGTCTAATTATAGCAGCACACCAAATAATAATTTATGTAAAATTTAGTTTGTGTTAAAAGCTTAAGTTAATTATGCTTCTTTTAACTTAAATAATTTTAAAGTTTAATGTTATAACTACAATTGTTTTAAAAATTATAAAACTATATTTGTTACTTATAGTTAGTATTGTGGGATTTAAAATATAACAAAGCAAGTTTCAAACTGAATTTACTCGTTATTTTAACAGTTTTTAACAGTTATTAACAGTTTATAATTACATTAACACAAATTAATTATGTAATTTTAAACTTTTGATCTTACTTAATTGATCTTACTTTTTATCTTACTCTGATAAAACCTAAAGCTACTTAATTAACGTTTATGATATAATTAGTTGCTAACAAAAGTAGTTGATAAGTATTAGCTGAAACATGTTTTACTTTTTTGCACAACAAAAATGGTTTTATGATACATGTCTCTAATTTTTATTTAATATATGTATTTTAGAAAAATGAATAGATGACTGTACTTAAACTAACTAGTGGCGTATTTTCAGAACAGCTTAGTAACATATAACGCAAATAAATAATGACAAATATGGAAGATTTACTGTCAAAAATGAAAAACATTACAGTTCAAAAGAAAAGTATTCAATTATATAAACCACCTAAAAGCAGAGGTAATGTTTACAGTGTTCTTATAAAATTATTAAGATGTTTTTTCTTACCGTTATTAAGTTATATAAGTTTTTAAGTTACCTAGGTAAATGTGTTTTTATAATATTTTTAGTCATGTAAATTAGCTAAACGTCGAAACAAACTATTTTTCAGAATCTCATAAAAAAAACAATGATCATGATGAAAGACTTAACATCTCATTACATCATGTTGATCACGGAGATTGTTACGAACCTAAGACATTAGAAAAATGTTCTACATCGTACAAAAGTGGTAGAAAACGTTACAAAAACAAAATGAAATGTTACAAAGTCAAGGGTCGTCTAGGAAAACAAAGGTTTTAATTAACAACTAGTTTAAATAGAATTAAGTTGAGTTATTTAAAAATGAAATTGAAAGTTGGTTATTTACAAAGTTAGCTTGAATACAAATATTGAATCGCAATGTTTTTAAATTATTTATTCAACAGTAGTTTGTTTTTCTCAATACTATACTTATGATATTCTATTTTATATTTAAATTTGAGACTACAGTAACTCAGGTTTTATAAATTGTTTGTAACGCTTTATAGACCGTTCCTCATGAATGGTATATTTTTTCGATTTGATAATGAAACTTTTAAATTGTTAAACAAAAACTATTTTAAAGGAAAACAGTTTATGACCGCCTTGGAAAACGACGACCACAAAATAATAATGATATAGATAATGACGGTTGTGTCATTATGAAGGGAGACTTATACGCTCACAAAAAGAAATTGTAAGTTGTTGTTTGTTTTTTTTAAACTTATTTTTCGTATAATTGAAATATTAAGTTTTTGTACTTTTTTATTATACGTAAACTCTTAAGACTAATAATAAAAATAACTAAAACATTTATCAAAATATAATATTGAATAAAAATTCAATTGTTTTGAGTACAAGGTTTTGGTTATGAGTACAAGGTTTTACTACCTTGTAAAACAAAACTTTAATGTATTAAATTTCACAGTGACCCGTTGAGCCGAAACAGAGGATCAATAATAAGAAAGTTTAAAATTGACAGGAGAGAAAATATCAAAATATCTCCTGCCGCAATCAAAAACAACTTCAACAACATCAATAAGTCAAAAGTTGATGTAGAAAACGCCTGGTACCAAATAAAAGTATTTCGAGGCGCAGATGAAGTTGAAACTCAATTGATTGAAAAAATGAGTAAAATTATTGATGCTCCCATAGAATACAGGCAGTATCACGTTTTCAACGGTGATGCTAGTTTCTATGTGCTTGGAAAAGGCAAAGCAGATGCGCTGTTGAGTTGCAACCGTCAACTTACCAGCAGTTTCGGTGATGATATGCTGAAAGTAGTTAGGTACACAGCAAAGTCTGATGTTTACCGTGACGAGCAACTAGAAAGCATTAAGCAGTGCATCAAAAGCCGGGTCTATTTAGAACAAGGCGTTCTTGACTTGAGCGGTCTCAGCTTTGACAAAACTCTGAAGAAGCAAGGTATCAGAATTAAATTGCATAGAAGCGAGTATTTTACAATTATTGTAAAAACATTAGATTCGCTGTTCAGAGGAAGTGATCAAAATAAAAGAATCACAACATTAAATTTAGAAAAAAATAACTTAAGTTATAAATCAATTGGCTTTCTCAAAAACAGCCTCATTGATATGTTTCCCAATATTAACCGTCTCTCAGTTGCTGAAAATCACATTAAAATTGTAAAAGATTTGAAAGCATTAAGAGATTGGAATTTAATTGAGCTTAAGTTATACGATAGCAGTCAAGATGCAACTGTAAATGATATAAGCAACTGGCGGAAACTTTTTCCAGACTTGATCAAACTTAACTGCAGAGATTATGAGCCTCCAGTTAAAATAGATGTTGCAGAGTATGAAATACCAAAAACTATGGGAAGCAACTTTATGCTGCTTTCTGATAGTGCAAAAGAAGTGTTCATCAATCATGTCAAAAACTTATTCAGTTGCCTTGACAAAGTAAAAACCTCAGATGATGCAAGCAACTTTTACTGTAAAGATTCACAGTTTAGCTTGACAATTTCTAGCAATGATAAAGATTCTACAATGAAAAAATACTTGGAAGTGTGCAAGGAGTGCACACCAAACAACCGACAGAAAGTCAGAGTCGGTTGTAATAAGTCCGATTCCAAAAAGTATTACTTTGGGAGAGAGGAAATTGTGAAAGCGTTGCGCAAGCTACCCTTATCAAAACACATCATGGACAGCTTTGTTTGTGATGTCACGTTCTGCTCTAGTGAGTTCATCAGTTACGTTATCAGCGGCACTTTTGAAGAAGCCGGTGGTAAAGTTCGCGCCTTCACCAGAAGCATATCCTGCGCAATTTCCGCTGAAATTAAATTTACAATACTGAGCGACATGCTCCATATCAGGAACCAATCGGTCGCCGAAAAGAAAGAAAACGCCACCAAGGTGGCCGCAATCAACCAGTTGCCACGACCGCCGTGTGACGTGCGAACGGAGATGTTGAAAACTTTCATGAAAGACTCAGGAATGAACGAGAAATATTCGCACGAATGTCTGCACAACAACGGGTGGGATTATGATAAAGCCGGAAGAAATTTTATGGAACTGCACAAAAACAACCACATACCGCTTGAAGCATATCAATTCTAAAATACTGTTAACAAAATAAAAACAAAGAAGCTAAAACGAACTATCGATCTTAACTAAAAGCTTCTTTTCTTGTTATTTTTTCCCTTGATTTTAACAAATTTTTAATTGAGCTCTTTTATTTGTTGTTGTTTTCTTTTACAATTTTAATAAATTTTAATTAAAAAAAAATAAGTTTTTATATTATCAATAAGTATAAGCTAAAAAATGGTCTAAGTAAAATAAAAGTTTTCACTGATATATCCGCAGAAAAGAATGCGAAAACCTTTGATAGAAGAGTTTTTTATGCAAAGAAATTGATGTTTAGTATTAATTATCATAAAATAATATCTAATACAATAGAAATAAATTACAATAAATGAACTATTTTATATAAAAATAATACTTAGATTGCCTACTCCAAAACTATTTCATTTGCATTAAAACATCAAGGTCATATAATATAAAACATAAGGCTTTACTGTAACTCAATCATTTTAAATATCATACTTTCGTTTGGATACTTTCAGTTTATTATTATTATAGATAAATAGTTTAATTTAGACTACAGTCTAATATTTTAAGAAATAAAAGTGTTTGCACTGATAAATCCCATTGGTCATGTTTGAAAATAAACTGAACCGAGATTTGGCAAAATTTAGTTTTTTATTGAATATAAGACTGACATGTATAAAATTAAACAAAAACTAGAGGACGGCTTTCGATATTTGTGCAAAAGCTTATGCAAATTAGTTTTGTACTAGCTTAAATAGTTATATTTAGTTAGTTAAGTTTAGTATTCTGTCCTGGACATGACATTAAACTGTATCCTGGTGTATGACTCAATAACCGAAAGGTTTTTTCGTACATCAGGTCCTAGGACCAAATATTTGAGCGCTTTTTTTTTCGTACGTTCAATATTGTTAATTGTATAAAAAATTGTTTGTTCAAGTTCTAAAGTTGACCATGTTTTTATTATACTTTAGTATCTAAAAATAAATAGATATGATTTGGCTAGTACAATAAAAAAATAGTTTTACCTTTGAAAAAAATAATACATGAAAATTTATAAAAACTTATTGTTTATTAAAAGTTAAGCAAAAAAAGTCAGAACGTTGCTAGAAGTTACTTGCATTATTTATTGTTTTAACCCTGAGTACTGGTGCCAGACAAAAAAATGGCCATACTCGAATACTGACGCAATTGCCACTAGTTGGCGCAGTTTTTGTATAAATAGTTGAACTTATCAATTTTTTTTCATTTGAGTTTAGCAGTCATGAGAACAACATGTAAGTTTTAGTTTGTACGGAAGCTTACGTAAATTAGTTTTTTACTAGCTGAAATAGTCTTAAAGTTTAATATTGTTATTTTATATGAAAAATTGTTTGTTCAAGTTCTAAAGTTGACCATGTTTTTATTATACTTTAGTATCTAAAAATAAATAGATATGATTTGGCTAGTACAATAACAAAATAGTTTTACCTTTGAAAAAAATAATACATGAAAGTTTATAAAAACTCATTGTTTATTAAAAGTTAAGCAAAAAAAGTCAGACAAGTTTAATTTTGTTAACAAACCAAGGCACTTTTTGTTTGTTTTTAGTTTACATTATGATTAGGTTAGAATTAAAGCTAGCTAAAAGTGTATTGTATTAAGTGATAGATATCACTTGATGACTTTGATAAAATAGTTAGAAAAAATATAATTATAATATAATGTAAGATTAATATGACAAAGTTGTTTATAAGTAAATATAAAAACCTATAGTTATTGAGACGACAGGTTTAAGAAAATTCTCGAGAAAGGACATTTAAATTATAATTTAGTACTTATAACTAAATCATACTTGTAAATTAGTATTTTAGAGTAGTATTGCATCAGATATTCAGTCTAATTATAGCAGCACACCAAATAATAATTTATGTAAAATTTAGTTTGTGTTAAAAGCTTAAGTTAATTATGCTTCTTTTAACTTAAATAATTTTAAAGTTTAATGTTATAACTACAATTGTTTTAAAAATTATAAAACTATATTTGTTACTTATAGTTAGTATTGTGGGATTTAAAATATAACAAAGCAAGTTTCAAACTGAATTTACTCGTTATTTTAACAGTTTTTAACAGTTATTAACAGTTTATAATTACATTAACACAAATTAATTATGTAATTTTAAACTTTTGATCTTACTTAATTGATCTTACTTTTTATCTTACTCTGATAAAACCTAAAGCTACTTAATTAACGTTTATGATATAATTAGTTGCTAACAAAAGTAGTTGATAAGTATTAGCTGAAACATGTTTTACTTTTTTGCACAACAAAAATGGTTTTATGATACATGTCTCTAATTTTTATTTAATATATGTATTTTAGAAAAATGAATAGATGACTGTACTTAAACTAACTAGTGGCGTATTTTCAGAACAGCTTAGTAACATATAACGCAAATAAATAATGACAAATATGGAAGATTTACTGTCAAAAATGAAAAACATTACAGTTCAAAAGAAAAGTATTCAATTATATAAACCACCTAAAAGCAGAGGTAATGTTTACAGTGTTCTTATAAAATTATTAAGATGTTTTTTCTTACCGTTATTAAGTTATATAAGTTTTTAAGTTACCTAGGTAAATGTGTTTTTATAATATTTTTAGTCATGTAAATTAGCTAAACGTCGAAACAAACTATTTTTCAGAATCTCATAAAAAAAACAATGATCATGATGAAAGACTTAACATCTCATTACATCATGTTGATCACGGAGATTGTTACGAACCTAAGACATTAGAAAAATGTTCTACATCGTACAAAAGTGGTAGAAAACGTTACAAAAACAAAATGAAATGTTACAAAGTCAAGGGTCGTCTAGGAAAACAAAGGTTTTAATTAACAACTAGTTTAAATAGAATTAAGTTGAGTTATTTAAAAATGAAATTGAAAGTTGGTTATTTACAAAGTTAGCTTGAATACAAATATTGAATCGCAATGTTTTTAAATTATTTATTCAACAGTAGTTTGTTTTTCTCAATACTATACTTATGATATTCTATTTTATATTTAAATTTGAGACTACAGTAACTCAGGTTTTATAAATTGTTTGTAACGCTTTATAGACCGTTCCTCATGAATGGTATATTTTTTCGATTTGATAATGAAACTTTTAAATTGTTAAACAAAAACTATTTTAAAGGAAAACAGTTTATGACCGCCTTGGAAAACGACGACCACAAAATAATAATGATATAGATAATGACGGTTGTGTCATTATGAAGGGAGACTTATACGCTCACAAAAAGAAATTGTAAGTTGTTGTTTGTTTTTTTTAAACTTATTTTTCGTATAATTGAAATATTAAGTTTTTGTACTTTTTTATTATACGTAAACTCTTAAGACTAATAATAAAAATAACTAAAACATTTATCAAAATATAATATTGAATAAAAATTCAATTGTTTTGAGTACAAGGTTTTGGTTATGAGTACAAGGTTTTACTACCTTGTAAAACAAAACTTTAATGTATTAAATTTCACAGTGACCCGTTGAGCCGAAACAGAGGATCAATAATAAGAAAGTTTAAAATTGACAGGAGAGAAAATATCAAAATATCTCCTGCCGCAATCAAAAACAACTTCAACAACATCAATAAGTCAAAAGTTGATGTAGAAAACGCCTGGTACCAAATAAAAGTATTTCGAGGCGCAGATGAAGTTGAAACTCAATTGATTGAAAAAATGAGTAAAATTATTGATGCTCCCATAGAATACAGGCAGTATCACGTTTTCAACGGTGATGCTAGTTTCTATGTGCTTGGAAAAGGCAAAGCAGATGCGCTGTTGAGTTGCAACCGTCAACTTACCAGCAGTTTCGGTGATGATATGCTGAAAGTAGTTAGGTACACAGCAAAGTCTGATGTTTACCGTGACGAGCAACTAGAAAGCATTAAGCAGTGCATCAAAAGCCGGGTCTATTTAGAACAAGGCGTTCTTGACTTGAGCGGTCTCAGCTTTGACAAAACTCTGAAGAAGCAAGGTATCAGAATTAAATTGCATAGAAGCGAGTATTTTACAATTATTGTAAAAACATTAGATTCGCTGTTCAGAGGAAGTGATCAAAATAAAAGAATCACAACATTAAATTTAGAAAAAAATAACTTAAGTTATAAATCAATTGGCTTTCTCAAAAACAGCCTCATTGATATGTTTCCCAATATTAACCGTCTCTCAGTTGCTGAAAATCACATTAAAATTGTAAAAGATTTGAAAGCATTAAGAGATTGGAATTTAATTGAGCTTAAGTTATACGATAGCAGTCAAGATGCAACTGTAAATGATATAAGCAACTGGCGGAAACTTTTTCCAGACTTGATCAAACTTAACTGCAGAGATTATGAGCCTCCAGTTAAAATAGATGTTGCAGAGTATGAAATACCAAAAACTATGGGAAGCAACTTTATGCTGCTTTCTGATAGTGCAAAAGAAGTGTTCATCAATCATGTCAAAAACTTATTCAGTTGCCTTGACAAAGTAAAAACCTCAGATGATGCAAGCAACTTTTACTGTAAAGATTCACAGTTTAGCTTGACAATTTCTAGCAATGATAAAGATTCTACAATGAAAAAATACTTGGAAGTGTGCAAGGAGTGCACACCAAACAACCGACAGAAAGTCAGAGTCGGTTGTAATAAGTCCGATTCCAAAAAGTATTACTTTGGGAGAGAGGAAATTGTGAAAGCGTTGCGCAAGCTACCCTTATCAAAACACATCATGGACAGCTTTGTTTGTGATGTCACGTTCTGCTCTAGTGAGTTCATCAGTTACGTTATCAGCGGCACTTTTGAAGAAGCCGGTGGTAAAGTTCGCGCCTTCACCAGAAGCATATCCTGCGCAATTTCCGCTGAAATTAAATTTACAATACTGAGCGACATGCTCCATATCAGGAACCAATCGGTCGCCGAAAAGAAAGAAAACGCCACCAAGGTGGCCGCAATCAACCAGTTGCCACGACCGCCGTGTGACGTGCGAACGGAGATGTTGAAAACTTTCATGAAAGACTCAGGAATGAACGAGAAATATTCGCACGAATGTCTGCACAACAACGGGTGGGATTATGATAAAGCCGGAAGAAATTTTATGGAACTGCACAAAAACAACCACATACCGCTTGAAGCATATCAATTCTAAAATACTGTTAACAAAATAAAAACAAAGAAGCTAAAACGAACTATCGATCTTAACTAAAAGCTTCTTTTCTTGTTATTTTTTCCCTTGATTTTAACAAATTTTTAATTGAGCTCTTTTATTTGTTGTTGTTTTCTTTTACAATTTTAATAAATTTTAATTAAAAAAAAATAAGTTTTTATATTATCAATAAGTATAAGCTAAAAAATGGTCTAAGTAAAATAAAAGTTTTCACTGATATATCCGCAGAAAAGAATGCGAAAACCTTTGATAGAAGAGTTTTTTATGCAAAGAAATTGATGTTTAGTATTAATTATCATAAAATAATATCTAATACAATAGAAATAAATTACAATAAATGAACTATTTTATATAAAAATAATACTTAGATTGCCTACTCCAAAACTATTTCATTTGCATTAAAACATCAAGGTCATATAATATAAAACATAAGGCTTTACTGTAACTCAATCATTTTAAATATCATACTTTCGTTTGGATACTTTCAGTTTATTATTATTATAGATAAATAGTTTAATTTAGACTACAGTCTAATATTTTAAGAAATAAAAGTGTTTGCACTGATAAATCCCATTGGTCATGTTTGAAAATAAACTGAACCGAGATTTGGCAAAATTTAGTTTTTTATTGAATATAAGACTGACATGTATAAAATTAAACAAAAACTAGAGGACGGCTTTCGATATTTGTGCAAAAGCTTATGCAAATTAGTTTTGTACTAGCTTAAATAGTTATATTTAGTTAGTTAAGTTTAGTATTCTGTCCTGGACATGACATTAAACTGTATCCTGGTGTATGACTCAATAACCGAAAGGTTTTTTCGTACATCAGGTCCTAGGACCAAATATTTGAGCGCTTTTTTTTTCGTACGTTCAATATTGTTAATTGTATAAAAAATTGTTTGTTCAAGTTCTAAAGTTGACCATGTTTTTATTATACTTTAGTATCTAAAAATAAATAGATATGATTTGGCTAGTACAATAAAAAAATAGTTTTACCTTTGAAAAAAATAATACATGAAAATTTATAAAAACTTATTGTTTATTAAAAGTTAAGCAAAAAAAGTCAGAACGTTGCTAGAAGTTACTTGCATTATTTATTGTTTTAACCCTGAGTACTGGTGCCAGACAAAAAAATGGCCATACTCGAATACTGACGCAATTGCCACTAGTTGGCGCAGTTTTTGTATAAATAGTTGAACTTATCAATTTTTTTTCATTTGAGTTTAGCAGTCATGAGAACAACATGTAAGTTTTAGTTTGTACGGAAGCTTACGTAAATTAGTTTTTTACTAGCTGAAATAGTCTTAAAGTTTAATATTGTTATTTTATATGAAAAATTGTTTGTTCAAGTTCTAAAGTTGACCATGTTTTTATTATACTTTAGTATCTAAAAATAAATAGATATGATTTGGCTAGTACAATAACAAAATAGTTTTACCTTTGAAAAAAATAATACATGAAAGTTTATAAAAACTCATTGTTTATTAAAAGTTAAGCAAAAAAAGTCAGACAAGTTTAATTTTGTTAACAAACCAAGGCACTTTTTGTTTGTTTTTAGTTTACATTATGATTAGGTTAGAATTAAAGCTAGCTAAAAGTGTATTGTATTAAGTGATAGATATCACTTGATGACTTTGATAAAATAGTTAGAAAAAATATAATTATAATATAATGTAAGATTAATATGACAAAGTTGTTTATAAGTAAATATAAAAACCTATAGTTATTGAGACGACAGGTTTAAGAAAATTCTCGAGAAAGGACATTTAAATTATAATTTAGTACTTATAACTAAATCATACTTGTAAATTAGTATTTTAGAGTAGTATTGCATCAGATATTCAGTCTAATTATAGCAGCACACCAAATAATAATTTATGTAAAATTTAGTTTGTGTTAAAAGCTTAAGTTAATTATGCTTCTTTTAACTTAAATAATTTTAAAGTTTAATGTTATAACTACAATTGTTTTAAAAATTATAAAACTATATTTGTTACTTATAGTTAGTATTGTGGGATTTAAAATATAACAAAGCAAGTTTCAAACTGAATTTACTCGTTATTTTAACAGTTTTTAACAGTTATTAACAGTTTATAATTACATTAACACAAATTAATTATGTAATTTTAAACTTTTGATCTTACTTAATTGATCTTACTTTTTATCTTACTCTGATAAAACCTAAAGCTACTTAATTAACGTTTATGATATAATTAGTTGCTAACAAAAGTAGTTGATAAGTATTAGCTGAAACATGTTTTACTTTTTTGCACAACAAAAATGGTTTTATGATACATGTCTCTAATTTTTATTTAATATATGTATTTTAGAAAAATGAATAGATGACTGTACTTAAACTAACTAGTGGCGTATTTTCAGAACAGCTTAGTAACATATAACGCTAATAAATAATGACAAATATGGAAGATTTACTGTCAAAAATGAAAAACATTACAGTTCAAAAGAAAAGTATTCAATTATATAAACCACCTAAAAGCAGAGGTAATGTTTACAGTGTTCTTATAAAATTATTAAGATGTTTTTTCTTACCGTTATTAAGTTATATAAGTTTTTAAGTTACCTAGGTAAATGTGTTTTTATAATATTTTTAGTCATGTAAATTAGCTAAACGTCGAAACAAACTATTTTTCAGAATCTCATAAAAAAAACAATGATCATGATGAAAGACTTAACATCTCATTACATCATGTTGATCACGGAGATTGTTACGAACCTAAGACATTAGAAAAATGTTCTACATCGTACAAAAGTGGTAGAAAACGTTACAAAAACAAAATGAAATGTTACAAAGTCAAGGGTCGTCTAGGAAAACAAAGGTTTTAATTAACAACTAGTTTAAATAGAATTAAGTTGAGTTATTTAAAAATGAAATTGAAAGTTGGTTATTTACAAAGTTAGCTTGAATACAAATATTGAATCGCAATGTTTTTAAATTATTTATTCAACAGTAGTTTGTTTTTCTCAATACTATACTTATGATATTCTATTTTATATTTAAATTTGAGACTACAGTAACTCAGGTTTTATAAATTGTTTGTAACGCTTTATAGACCGTTCCTCATGAATGGTATATTTTTTCGATTTGATAATGAAACTTTTAAATTGTTAAACAAAAACTATTTTAAAGGAAAACAGTTTATGACCGCCTTGGAAAACGACGACCACAAAATAATAATGATATAGATAATGACGGTTGTGTCATTATGAAGGGAGACTTATACGCTCACAAAAAGAAATTGTAAGTTGTTGTTTGTTTTTTTTAAACTTATTTTTCGTATAATTGAAATATTAAGTTTTTGTACTTTTTTATTATACGTAAACTCTTAAGACTAATAATAAAAATAACTAAAACATTTATCAAAATATAATATTGAATAAAAATTCAATTGTTTTGAGTACAAGGTTTTGGTTATGAGTACAAGGTTTTACTACCTTGTAAAACAAAACTTTAATGTATTAAATTTCACAGTGACCCGTTGAGCCGAAACAGAGGATCAATAATAAGAAAGTTTAAAATTGACAGGAGAGAAAATATCAAAATATCTCCTGCCGCAATCAAAAACAACTTCAACAACATCAATAAGTCAAAAGTTGATGTAGAAAACGCCTGGTACCAAATAAAAGTATTTCGAGGCGCAGATGAAGTTGAAACTCAATTGATTGAAAAAATGAGTAAAATTATTGATGCTCCCATAGAATACAGGCAGTATCACGTTTTCAACGGTGATGCTAGTTTCTATGTGCTTGGAAAAGGCAAAGCAGATGCGCTGTTGAGTTGCAACCGTCAACTTACCAGCAGTTTCGGTGATGATATGCTGAAAGTAGTTAGGTACACAGCAAAGTCTGATGTTTACCGTGACGAGCAACTAGAAAGCATTAAGCAGTGCATCAAAAGCCGGGTCTATTTAGAACAAGGCGTTCTTGACTTGAGCGGTCTCAGCTTTGACAAAACTCTGAAGAAGCAAGGTATCAGAATTAAATTGCATAGAAGCGAGTATTTTACAATTATTGTAAAAACATTAGATTCGCTGTTCAGAGGAAGTGATCAAAATAAAAGAATCACAACATTAAATTTAGAAAAAAATAACTTAAGTTATAAATCAATTGGCTTTCTCAAAAACAGCCTCATTGATATGTTTCCCAATATTAACCGTCTCTCAGTTGCTGAAAATCACATTAAAATTGTAAAAGATTTGAAAGCATTAAGAGATTGGAATTTAATTGAGCTTAAGTTATACGATAGCAGTCAAGATGCAACTGTAAATGATATAAGCAACTGGCGGAAACTTTTTCCAGACTTGATCAAACTTAACTGCAGAGATTATGAGCCTCCAGTTAAAATAGATGTTGCAGAGTATGAAATACCAAAAACTATGGGAAGCAACTTTATGCTGCTTTCTGATAGTGCAAAAGAAGTGTTCATCAATCATGTCAAAAACTTATTCAGTTGCCTTGACAAAGTAAAAACCTCAGATGATGCAAGCAACTTTTACTGTAAAGATTCACAGTTTAGCTTGACAATTTCTAGCAATGATAAAGATTCTACAATGAAAAAATACTTGGAAGTGTGCAAGGAGTGCACACCAAACAACCGACAGAAAGTCAGAGTCGGTTGTAATAAGTCCGATTCCAAAAAGTATTACTTTGGGAGAGAGGAAATTGTGAAAGCGTTGCGCAAGCTACCCTTATCAAAACACATCATGGACAGCTTTGTTTGTGATGTCACGTTCTGCTCTAGTGAGTTCATCAGTTACGTTATCAGCGGCACTTTTGAAGAAGCCGGTGGTAAAGTTCGCGCCTTCACCAGAAGCATATCCTGCGCAATTTCCGCTGAAATTAAATTTACAATACTGAGCGACATGCTCCATATCAGGAACCAATCGGTCGCCGAAAAGAAAGAAAACGCCACCAAGGTGGCCGCAATCAACCAGTTGCCACGACCGCCGTGTGACGTGCGAACGGAGATGTTGAAAACTTTCATGAAAGACTCAGGAATGAACGAGAAATATTCGCACGAATGTCTGCACAACAACGGGTGGGATTATGATAAAGCCGGAAGAAATTTTATGGAACTGCACAAAAACAACCACATACCGCTTGAAGCATATCAATTCTAAAATACTGTTAACAAAATAAAAACAAAGAAGCTAAAACGAACTATCGATCTTAACTAAAAGCTTCTTTTCTTGTTATTTTTTCCCTTGATTTTAACAAATTTTTAATTGAGCTCTTTTATTTGTTGTTGTTTTCTTTTACAATTTTAATAAATTTTAATTAAAAAAAAATAAGTTTTTATATTATCAATAAGTATAAGCTAAAAAATGGTCTAAGTAAAATAAAAGTTTTCACTGATATATCCGCAGAAAAGAATGCGAAAACCTTTGATAGAAGAGTTTTTTATGCAAAGAAATTGATGTTTAGTATTAATTATCATAAAATAATATCTAATACAATAGAAATAAATTACAATAAATGAACTATTTTATATAAAAATAATACTTAGATTGCCTACTCCAAAACTATTTCATTTGCATTAAAACATCAAGGTCATATAATATAAAACATAAGGCTTTACTGTAACTCAATCATTTTAAATATCATACTTTCGTTTGGATACTTTCAGTTTATTATTATTATAGATAAATAGTTTAATTTAGACTACAGTCTAATATTTTAAGAAATAAAAGTGTTTGCACTGATAAATCCCATTGGTCATGTTTGAAAATAAACTGAACCGAGATTTGGCAAAATTTAGTTTTTTATTGAATATAAGACTGACATGTATAAAATTAAACAAAAACTAGAGGACGGCTTTCGATATTTGTGCAAAAGCTTATGCAAATTAGTTTTGTACTAGCTTAAATAGTTATATTTAGTTAGTTAAGTTTAGTATTCTGTCCTGGACATGACATTAAACTGTATCCTGGTGTATGACTCAATAACCGAAAGGTTTTTTCGTACATCAGGTCCTAGGACCAAATATTTGAGCGCTTTTTTTTTCGTACGTTCAATATTGTTAATTGTATAAAAAATTGTTTGTTCAAGTTCTAAAGTTGACCATGTTTTTATTATACTTTAGTATCTAAAAATAAATAGATATGATTTGGCTAGTACAATAAAAAAATAGTTTTACCTTTGAAAAAAATAATACATGAAAATTTATAAAAACTTATTGTTTATTAAAAGTTAAGCAAAAAAAGTCAGAACGTTGCTAGAAGTTACTTGCATTATTTATTGTTTTAACCCTGAGTACTGGTGCCAGACAAAAAAATGGCCATACTCGAATACTGACGCAATTGCCACTAGTTGGCGCAGTTTTTGTATAAATAGTTGAACTTATCAATTTTTTTTCATTTGAGTTTAGCAGTCATGAGAACAACATGTAAGTTTTAGTTTGTACGGAAGCTTACGTAAATTAGTTTTTTACTAGCTGAAATAGTCTTAAAGTTTAATATTGTTATTTTATATGAAAAATTGTTTGTTCAAGTTCTAAAGTTGACCATGTTTTTATTATACTTTAGTATCTAAAAATAAATAGATATGATTTGGCTAGTACAATAACAAAATAGTTTTACCTTTGAAAAAAATAATACATGAAAGTTTATAAAAACTCATTGTTTATTAAAAGTTAAGCAAAAAAAGTCAGACAAGTTTAATTTTGTTAACAAACCAAGGCACTTTTTGTTTGTTTTTAGTTTACATTATGATTAGGTTAGAATTAAAGCTAGCTAAAAGTGTATTGTATTAAGTGATAGATATCACTTGATGACTTTGATAAAATAGTTAGAAAAAATATAATTATAATATAATGTAAGATTAATATGACAAAGTTGTTTATAAGTAAATATAAAAACCTATAGTTATTGAGACGACAGGTTTAAGAAAATTCTCGAGAAAGGACATTTAAATTATAATTTAGTACTTATAACTAAATCATACTTGTAAATTAGTATTTTAGAGTAGTATTGCATCAGATATTCAGTCTAATTATAGCAGCACACCAAATAATAATTTATGTAAAATTTAGTTTGTGTTAAAAGCTTAAGTTAATTATGCTTCTTTTAACTTAAATAATTTTAAAGTTTAATGTTATAACTACAATTGTTTTAAAAATTATAAAACTATATTTGTTACTTATAGTTAGTATTGTGGGATTTAAAATATAACAAAGCAAGTTTCAAACTGAATTTACTCGTTATTTTAACAGTTTTTAACAGTTATTAACAGTTTATAATTACATTAACACAAATTAATTATGTAATTTTAAACTTTTGATCTTACTTAATTGATCTTACTTTTTATCTTACTCTGATAAAACCTAAAGCTACTTAATTAACGTTTATGATATAATTAGTTGCTAACAAAAGTAGTTGATAAGTATTAGCTGAAACATGTTTTACTTTTTTGCACAACAAAAATGGTTTTATGATACATGTCTCTAATTTTTATTTAATATATGTATTTTAGAAAAATGAATAGATGACTGTACTTAAACTAACTAGTGGCGTATTTTCAGAACAGCTTAGTAACATATAACGCAAATAAATAATGACAAATATGGAAGATTTACTGTCAAAAATGAAAAACATTACAGTTCAAAAGAAAAGTATTCAATTATATAAACCACCTAAAAGCAGAGGTAATGTTTACAGTGTTCTTATAAAATTATTAAGATGTTTTTTCTTACCGTTATTAAGTTATATAAGTTTTTAAGTTACCTAGGTAAATGTGTTTTTATAATATTTTTAGTCATGTAAATTAGCTAAACGTCGAAACAAACTATTTTTCAGAATCTCATAAAAAAAACAATGATCATGATGAAAGACTTAACATCTCATTACATCATGTTGATCACGGAGATTGTTACGAACCTAAGACATTAGAAAAATGTTCTACATCGTACAAAAGTGGTAGAAAACGTTACAAAAACAAAATGAAATGTTACAAAGTCAAGGGTCGTCTAGGAAAACAAAGGTTTTAATTAACAACTAGTTTAAATAGAATTAAGTTGAGTTATTTAAAAATGAAATTGAAAGTTGGTTATTTACAAAGTTAGCTTGAATACAAATATTGAATCGCAATGTTTTTAAATTATTTATTCAACAGTAGTTTGTTTTTCTCAATACTATACTTATGATATTCTATTTTATATTTAAATTTGAGACTACAGTAACTCAGGTTTTATAAATTGTTTGTAACGCTTTATAGACCGTTCCTCATGAATGGTATATTTTTTCGATTTGATAATGAAACTTTTAAATTGTTAAACAAAAACTATTTTAAAGGAAAACAGTTTATGACCGCCTTGGAAAACGACGACCACAAAATAATAATGATATAGATAATGACGGTTGTGTCATTATGAAGGGAGACTTATACGCTCACAAAAAGAAATTGTAAGTTGTTGTTTGTTTTTTTTAAACTTATTTTTCGTATAATTGAAATATTAAGTTTTTGTACTTTTTTATTATACGTAAACTCTTAAGACTAATAATAAAAATAACTAAAACATTTATCAAAATATAATATTGAATAAAAATTCAATTGTTTTGAGTACAAGGTTTTGGTTATGAGTACAAGGTTTTACTACCTTGTAAAACAAAACTTTAATGTATTAAATTTCACAGTGACCCGTTGAGCCGAAACAGAGGATCAATAATAAGAAAGTTTAAAATTGACAGGAGAGAAAATATCAAAATATCTCCTGCCGCAATCAAAAACAACTTCAACAACATCAATAAGTCAAAAGTTGATGTAGAAAACGCCTGGTACCAAATAAAAGTATTTCGAGGCGCAGATGAAGTTGAAACTCAATTGATTGAAAAAATGAGTAAAATTATTGATGCTCCCATAGAATACAGGCAGTATCACGTTTTCAACGGTGATGCTAGTTTCTATGTGCTTGGAAAAGGCAAAGCAGATGCGCTGTTGAGTTGCAACCGTCAACTTACCAGCAGTTTCGGTGATGATATGCTGAAAGTAGTTAGGTACACAGCAAAGTCTGATGTTTACCGTGACGAGCAACTAGAAAGCATTAAGCAGTGCATCAAAAGCCGGGTCTATTTAGAACAAGGCGTTCTTGACTTGAGCGGTCTCAGCTTTGACAAAACTCTGAAGAAGCAAGGTATCAGAATTAAATTGCATAGAAGCGAGTATTTTACAATTATTGTAAAAACATTAGATTCGCTGTTCAGAGGAAGTGATCAAAATAAAAGAATCACAACATTAAATTTAGAAAAAAATAACTTAAGTTATAAATCAATTGGCTTTCTCAAAAACAGCCTCATTGATATGTTTCCCAATATTAACCGTCTCTCAGTTGCTGAAAATCACATTAAAATTGTAAAAGATTTGAAAGCATTAAGAGATTGGAATTTAATTGAGCTTAAGTTATACGATAGCAGTCAAGATGCAACTGTAAATGATATAAGCAACTGGCGGAAACTTTTTCCAGACTTGATCAAACTTAACTGCAGAGATTATGAGCCTCCAGTTAAAATAGATGTTGCAGAGTATGAAATACCAAAAACTATGGGAAGCAACTTTATGCTGCTTTCTGATAGTGCAAAAGAAGTGTTCATCAATCATGTCAAAAACTTATTCAGTTGCCTTGACAAAGTAAAAACCTCAGATGATGCAAGCAACTTTTACTGTAAAGATTCACAGTTTAGCTTGACAATTTCTAGCAATGATAAAGATTCTACAATGAAAAAATACTTGGAAGTGTGCAAGGAGTGCACACCAAACAACCGACAGAAAGTCAGAGTCGGTTGTAATAAGTCCGATTCCAAAAAGTATTACTTTGGGAGAGAGGAAATTGTGAAAGCGTTGCGCAAGCTACCCTTATCAAAACACATCATGGACAGCTTTGTTTGTGATGTCACGTTCTGCTCTAGTGAGTTCATCAGTTACGTTATCAGCGGCACTTTTGAAGAAGCCGGTGGTAAAGTTCGCGCCTTCACCAGAAGCATATCCTGCGCAATTTCCGCTGAAATTAAATTTACAATACTGAGCGACATGCTCCATATCAGGAACCAATCGGTCGCCGAAAAGAAAGAAAACGCCACCAAGGTGGCCGCAATCAACCAGTTGCCACGACCGCCGTGTGACGTGCGAACGGAGATGTTGAAAACTTTCATGAAAGACTCAGGAATGAACGAGAAATATTCGCACGAATGTCTGCACAACAACGGGTGGGATTATGATAAAGCCGGAAGAAATTTTATGGAACTGCACAAAAACAACCACATACCGCTTGAAGCATATCAATTCTAAAATACTGTTAACAAAATAAAAACAAAGAAGCTAAAACGAACTATCGATCTTAACTAAAAGCTTCTTTTCTTGTTATTTTTTCCCTTGATTTTAACAAATTTTTAATTGAGCTCTTTTATTTGTTGTTGTTTTCTTTTACAATTTTAATAAATTTTAATTAAAAAAAAATAAGTTTTTATATTATCAATAAGTATAAGCTAAAAAATGGTCTAAGTAAAATAAAAGTTTTCACTGATATATCCGCAGAAAAGAATGCGAAAACCTTTGATAGAAGAGTTTTTTATGCAAAGAAATTGATGTTTAGTATTAATTATCATAAAATAATATCTAATACAATAGAAATAAATTACAATAAATGAACTATTTTATATAAAAATAATACTTAGATTGCCTACTCCAAAACTATTTCATTTGCATTAAAACATCAAGGTCATATAATATAAAACATAAGGCTTTACTGTAACTCAATCATTTTAAATATCATACTTTCGTTTGGATACTTTCAGTTTATTATTATTATAGATAAATAGTTTAATTTAGACTACAGTCTAATATTTTAAGAAATAAAAGTGTTTGCACTGATAAATCCCATTGGTCATGTTTGAAAATAAACTGAACCGAGATTTGGCAAAATTTAGTTTTTTATTGAATATAAGACTGACATGTATAAAATTAAACAAAAACTAGAGGACGGCTTTCGATATTTGTGCAAAAGCTTATGCAAATTAGTTTTGTACTAGCTTAAATAGTTATATTTAGTTAGTTAAGTTTAGTATTCTGTCCTGGACATGACATTAAACTGTATCCTGGTGTATGACTCAATAACCGAAAGGTTTTTTCGTACATCAGGTCCTAGGACCAAATATTTGAGCGCTTTTTTTTTCGTACGTTCAATATTGTTAATTGTATAAAAAATTGTTTGTTCAAGTTCTAAAGTTGACCATGTTTTTATTATACTTTAGTATCTAAAAATAAATAGATATGATTTGGCTAGTACAATAAAAAAATAGTTTTACCTTTGAAAAAAATAATACATGAAAATTTATAAAAACTTATTGTTTATTAAAAGTTAAGCAAAAAAAGTCAGAACGTTGCTAGAAGTTACTTGCATTATTTATTGTTTTAACCCTGAGTACTGGTGCCAGACAAAAAAATGGCCATACTCGAATACTGACGCAATTGCCACTAGTTGGCGCAGTTTTTGTATAAATAGTTGAACTTATCAATTTTTTTTCATTTGAGTTTAGCAGTCATGAGAACAACATGTAAGTTTTAGTTTGTACGGAAGCTTACGTAAATTAGTTTTTTACTAGCTGAAATAGTCTTAAAGTTTAATATTGTTATTTTATATGAAAAATTGTTTGTTCAAGTTCTAAAGTTGACCATGTTTTTATTATACTTTAGTATCTAAAAATAAATAGATATGATTTGGCTAGTACAATAACAAAATAGTTTTACCTTTGAAAAAAATAATACATGAAAGTTTATAAAAACTCATTGTTTATTAAAAGTTAAGCAAAAAAAGTCAGACAAGTTTAATTTTGTTAACAAACCAAGGCACTTTTTGTTTGTTTTTAGTTTACATTATGATTAGGTTAGAATTAAAGCTAGCTAAAAGTGTATTGTATTAAGTGATAGATATCACTTGATGACTTTGATAAAATAGTTAGAAAAAATATAATTATAATATAATGTAAGATTAATATGACAAAGTTGTTTATAAGTAAATATAAAAACCTATAGTTATTGAGACGACAGGTTTAAGAAAATTCTCGAGAAAGGACATTTAAATTATAATTTAGTACTTATAACTAAATCATACTTGTAAATTAGTATTTTAGAGTAGTATTGCATCAGATATTCAGTCTAATTATAGCAGCACACCAAATAATAATTTATGTAAAATTTAGTTTGTGTTAAAAGCTTAAGTTAATTATGCTTCTTTTAACTTAAATAATTTTAAAGTTTAATGTTATAACTACAATTGTTTTAAAAATTATAAAACTATATTTGTTACTTATAGTTAGTATTGTGGGATTTAAAATATAACAAAGCAAGTTTCAAACTGAATTTACTCGTTATTTTAACAGTTTTTAACAGTTATTAACAGTTTATAATTACATTAACACAAATTAATTATGTAATTTTAAACTTTTGATCTTACTTAATTGATCTTACTTTTTATCTTACTCTGATAAAACCTAAAGCTACTTAATTAACGTTTATGATATAATTAGTTGCTAACAAAAGTAGTTGATAAGTATTAGCTGAAACATGTTTTACTTTTTTGCACAACAAAAATGGTTTTATGATACATGTCTCTAATTTTTATTTAATATATGTATTTTAGAAAAATGAATAGATGACTGTACTTAAACTAACTAGTGGCGTATTTTCAGAACAGCTTAGTAACATATAACGCTAATAAATAATGACAAATATGGAAGATTTACTGTCAAAAATGAAAAACATTACAGTTCAAAAGAAAAGTATTCAATTATATAAACCACCTAAAAGCAGAGGTAATGTTTACAGTGTTCTTATAAAATTATTAAGATGTTTTTTCTTACCGTTATTAAGTTATATAAGTTTTTAAGTTACCTAGGTAAATGTGTTTTTATAATATTTTTAGTCATGTAAATTAGCTAAACGTCGAAACAAACTATTTTTCAGAATCTCATAAAAAAAACAATGATCATGATGAAAGACTTAACATCTCATTACATCATGTTGATCACGGAGATTGTTACGAACCTAAGACATTAGAAAAATGTTCTACATCGTACAAAAGTGGTAGAAAACGTTACAAAAACAAAATGAAATGTTACAAAGTCAAGGGTCGTCTAGGAAAACAAAGGTTTTAATTAACAACTAGTTTAAATAGAATTAAGTTGAGTTATTTAAAAATGAAATTGAAAGTTGGTTATTTACAAAGTTAGCTTGAATACAAATATTGAATCGCAATGTTTTTAAATTATTTATTCAACAGTAGTTTGTTTTTCTCAATACTATACTTATGATATTCTATTTTATATTTAAATTTGAGACTACAGTAACTCAGGTTTTATAAATTGTTTGTAACGCTTTATAGACCGTTCCTCATGAATGGTATATTTTTTCGATTTGATAATGAAACTTTTAAATTGTTAAACAAAAACTATTTTAAAGGAAAACAGTTTATGACCGCCTTGGAAAACGACGACCACAAAATAATAATGATATAGATAATGACGGTTGTGTCATTATGAAGGGAGACTTATACGCTCACAAAAAGAAATTGTAAGTTGTTGTTTGTTTTTTTTAAACTTATTTTTCGTATAATTGAAATATTAAGTTTTTGTACTTTTTTATTATACGTAAACTCTTAAGACTAATAATAAAAATAACTAAAACATTTATCAAAATATAATATTGAATAAAAATTCAATTGTTTTGAGTACAAGGTTTTGGTTATGAGTACAAGGTTTTACTACCTTGTAAAACAAAACTTTAATGTATTAAATTTCACAGTGACCCGTTGAGCCGAAACAGAGGATCAATAATAAGAAAGTTTAAAATTGACAGGAGAGAAAATATCAAAATATCTCCTGCCGCAATCAAAAACAACTTCAACAACATCAATAAGTCAAAAGTTGATGTAGAAAACGCCTGGTACCAAATAAAAGTATTTCGAGGCGCAGATGAAGTTGAAACTCAATTGATTGAAAAAATGAGTAAAATTATTGATGCTCCCATAGAATACAGGCAGTATCACGTTTTCAACGGTGATGCTAGTTTCTATGTGCTTGGAAAAGGCAAAGCAGATGCGCTGTTGAGTTGCAACCGTCAACTTACCAGCAGTTTCGGTGATGATATGCTGAAAGTAGTTAGGTACACAGCAAAGTCTGATGTTTACCGTGACGAGCAACTAGAAAGCATTAAGCAGTGCATCAAAAGCCGGGTCTATTTAGAACAAGGCGTTCTTGACTTGAGCGGTCTCAGCTTTGACAGCGTCCCTCCCCACGCCCCTGGTTTCTACTGTTAAGCCTAAATAGAAGAATTTTATAAGCTATAAAAGATATATTTATAAGACATTAATACTAGTAACTTAATATTAAATACAATATTAAACAGTATTATAAGTAACTAAATAAATATTAACACTAATAAGTTACAACAAGTGAAGTGTTTTATATAGAATAATACCTGGATTGCCTACTCCAAAATTATATCATTTGGAGTAAAACATTTAGATTATATACTATAAAACAGAATTCTTTGTCGTAACTCAATCTTTTCTAACGTCAAACATACATTTGGATACTTTCAGTTAATTATATTAGATAAATAGTATACTTTGGACTACAGTCAAATATAAAAAAAAGTGTTTGCACCGATAAATCCCATTGGTCATGTTAAAAAATAAACTAAACCGAAATTCGGCAAAATTTAGTTTTTTATTGAATATAAGACTGACATATATAACATCAAACAAAAAACTTAATTAACCGGCGTAAGCATTACGACGTAGCCTAGAGGACGGCTTTTGATATTTGTGCAAAAGT